>NC_055988.1:113915334-113967834 GCF_018446385.1 Zingiber officinale
TTGACATGTGTTGCAAGTGCAACAGATGGAAGTGCAAGTTGGTGGATGAGGACTAGATACTTAGTAGATAGAAAGGCCAAGTAGGTCAAGGACCAAAGACTTGGCAATAAAGTCTCAGCAACTCATGAGGATTGAATGCAAGGCATTATAAAAGTCCCCACAGGTTGACGAGGACCAGCTGTTATGGATGATAAAGTGCTACCAAGTCAATGATGATCAAATGCTAGGCATGATAAAGTATTAGAGGCAAGGAGCTTCTAAGAATGATGATCCCTGAGCTAAGAGCCTCTTGGCACAAAGGTATCAGAAGGGTTTGAGTGAAATTGTGACACTAGTTCAAAAGGGAATAACCTAAATGCAAACCTAATGATAGAAGTGGTTACAGTCAAAAGTCTAGCCAACTAAAAGGGAATCTTGACTAGGCAATCGACTCTAACCAAATAGCCAATGAACAAAATGTTGTCATCTGTGGACTGATAGCCCAACATCAACTGTTGGTCAACAATAACACGAAAACTACCATTATAAGTGGCAGATTTGATCAACAGTTGTCATGATCAATCGACCAATCAACTAATAATCGGTACCAATCAACTGAAGCGTCCGTTGAATAATCATTAGCTGCCTTATCCAAGTTAGTAATCAATTAATGGAACTAAAAAGTCGACTAATCGATCGAGAAGGTTTCGAGGACATCTCAGATTCGGAGCAAAGGCTATGTATAAAGAGTTCTAACATCTCAAGAAAATATCAAGGGAAACCTGAAAACCTTATTAAGTGTGCTCCAAATGCTCAATTCTTTCTTTCTCTCAAAAGCTATCTTTTTGTAATCTCTTGTGCTCAACTTCCATCCTTTATAAAAGAAAGCAAGAGGTTTCTCCACATCCCGTTGTTGGCCAAGAAAAAGAGAGATTAGAGGTGGTTCTAGGAGTGATCCACTTGAAAAATCATAACCATGGAGTAGGAATCTAAGGGAGGCCTATCGAACCACGTTAAACGTTGTATCTCAATTGGTTTGCTTTCTTGTTCCTAGTGTTCTCGTTGTTTTGTTTTTTCATTACATAACAAACTTTGTAAGAACACAAACAAGCTACGAACAAAGCTATTCACCCCACTCTAGTTCCCTATCAATTAATACATCATACCTAAATTGCCAAGTCCAACTTTGGGTTTTAATGTTTAAGCAAAGTCATGAGCTTTATGTGTCCTTCCAAATTCCTACACAGCTTAACACATATATCAAGTAGCCAAGGTTAAGTGTGGACGACTTAGTGCGACCAAGGCAATATGCTCAATGGGAGGTCTGATATAATTTGAGGGAGGTTGCATGAAGCATCGAAGGGAATGTTGGACGAAAAGCATTGACGTGGTGTTACACCACCTCGTGGAGCTCGACTTAACATGGCCAAGTTGGTTAGCTCGATGGTTGGAGGTGGAAATGAGTGAAGGATAGAATGGGACATTTGAGGAACCATAAGATGAGGAGCATCAAGGTGTCGTGTTGAGAAAAAGTTAAACTATGGAGGTGAAGTGTAAAGGATAGCATATGGAGTGAGCTGAGAGTTTAGTATATCTGAGGGATAGCCTTAGTAGTGAAGTCAAACTAGGAAAGTAAACTCTTATACAAGCTATGAGTGTTAAATGACTTGTATCCTTGGACAAGGGTAGATGTCAACTTACCCAAAGACAATCATTCATTAGGATGATTACAGTCGAGGATCTAGTCATCTATAGGGTGTTCCCAATAGAATCTCAATTGACTAAGGAGTCAACTCAAGTTGACTGGTGGCTTGCGAACAAAATGTTTTTGTTTAGTGCTTAGTCGACTAGGCAATCATTTGTGTTGGTGTTAGGAATACCATATCGAACCTAGTTTTGATAGGTCTTGATATATAACTGAGTTTAAAGTTAGAGTTGTTTGTGATCTAACAATTCTGTCAAATTTGCAACTGCAGGTAAAGGCATTGACCCAGTAGAACTAAACATCAGAAAATCCTAACGGGGCTAGGTAGAGACTAAGACTTAATGGGACTAGGCATCAGAAAGTCCTAGCAAGGCAAGGTAGAGACTAAGTCTTAGTGGAACAAGGCAACTGAAGACCTTGTTGGAAACTAGGCACGGAAACCCTAGTTGGAAACTTGGTGAATTCAAGTCCAAGAGGAGTGGAGTTCAGGTCTTGGCATCGCCCAAGCATGTTAGCTGGGAGCTGAATCTTGTGAAACTAAGTCTAGATGGGTTAGTTGGAGCTGAACATCTAACTAATGTACGTACAAGTAACATAAACATATCTATCATACTGATTAGGCGTAAAAATGACAGGGGAGCACTTATTCGATGGTTTTAAGCGACCTGAAGGAATTTCGGGTGGCTAGCTGGGGATAAACCTCAAGTGACAAAATTGGAAGGTTCTAAGTGACTGGAGTCAGCGAGGCAACCTCGCATCCGAATATGGCTTCAAGGCGACCTGTATAAAAGTTTATCATTCGAGCGAGAAGGTCAAGATCGGGATTTGACCAAGCTCCAGTCAACCTAAGTGATTCCGATCAGTACCCACAGATAAAGTTTATCTATCAGATAAAAGTACGGTCACGTCGGCATTATCAGTCGTTCAGAGAGGTTCTAGTCAACCGGAGAGGTTTCTAGTCAACCGAAGACTTGTCACGTCAACATCGATAGAGCTCTATATAAAGGAGCACGAGGCAAAGTTTTTGGAAACAAAATCTCTCGATTACTCTCTGTGTGTTCGTTGTGCTCTTCGTTCTATTGCGACGACGTGCTACAACTCTGAGCTTTAACTTCGAAAGGCGACCTTGTTTGTAATTTCTTTTAATTTAATTGTTGTCATACATTGTCTATATTTGTGCTATAATTTTTAGATTCGTTTTTTAAGGTTTCTCCACCTCTAGAGACTTTCTAGAAAGAAGATTCTAAATAAGAATCAACTTTATTTTGAAACTGCACGTGTCAATCTCTATTTAGTATTGTCTTTATTTCTAGCATTATTGGTTTACTTGTGGTCAACGCATGCTCAAAATCTTACTAATAATTGAATACTTGCTTTGCTAAACTTGGCTGAGATATTGCATGATAAAGTTAGTTGCTAAACATCGCATGACAAGTTAAAGTTAAATCTTGCTTGTCAATCTATCACTCATAAATTCGTAAGCACTATTCACTTCCCCTCTAGCATTAAATTAGATCCTACAAATTGGTGGATTTTGGTCAATGACTAAAGTTAGAATCCAATCGACTGATGAGCTAAGCCGACTAAAGAATTGACACAATCATGGAGGCTCATGAACAGTTAGTTTATGTTTGAAGCCTAGTTAATTGGGCAATCAACTAATTGAGTTTGAATTAAGTTGACTAATCTTGGATTCTAGACAATGAGAAAGTTGGGAGTCGTTTATCTAACAGGTTGGTGCTACAATGGTCGGATGACCTAGAGGCTACAATGGATCAATCAACTCATTCTGGAAACTAGTCGAAACTAGTCAACTAAGGTAGTTGTTGGCAAAGTGCAAGCTTGAGCGATCGAGACAATCTATTGATGATGGTGGATCCTGATCAGCAATAACCCAGCTCAACAGCAAATGAAGTTGCACAAGATAGAAGGCTATAAAAGGAGGATCAAGAGGAATGTTTAAAGGCTGGCAAAATATCTAAATTTTTTAAATTACTCTTATACTCGTTAGCTTTATGTGTTTGTTTTCCTTTATTGTAAATATTTGTAAGAAGATAATTATAAGAGGTTTCTCCACCTTAAAAGCTATACGAAAAGGAGAAAGCTAGTGGTCTTTTTGGAATGACTCATCAACAAATTATAAACCATAGTATAAGAAAGAGAGTTCCAAACCACATTATATCAATTTGTCAGTATTGTCTTGCATTTGTTTGTCTTTTTTGCTATGCTAATGTGGTGTTTGATATTGCTAATGTTGTATCCCCCTCTCACCAAATTCTTCAAGGTCCTAAAACAATTATCAACACAAGTTAGAGGAATTACATTGGTCAAAGCCATTAGATTATTAAACTTGAAATTGAATGGCCCATATTATAGAAAGAAATTTGAAGTCATTTTGTTTTTATGACTAAAACACATTAGTATAATTGGGCCAGTCCACACCACATTTTGGCATGGCAAACTTCAATTGTATTAGGGTTATTCCCTCTCTACAACCCTTATCTTTTCATTTAAATGAATAAAAGAATCAATTGATCATTCATGAAATATATGCAATTCAAACAATCTATGAAGAAAAGAAGCTACTAGCTACAAGGTTCATAAAAGCATTTTAAAGTATTTATGCAATATGATAGATATACTCGTGTAAAATTATCATTAAGTTTATATATCCTTCCTAAGCTTTATATTAAAGAAAACCACATTCCATTTGAAATATAATGCTGAAGATATGCACAACCTACCAAAGAAAAAAAAAAGTACTCATTTAAAATATAGATGACTATCTGACCTGAACAATGACAGAGGTTGTCGTATTTGGATGGATAGTCAACAAGCATACACTTTGCAAAGTTCTCTTCAGAATCATCTCATATTCCTTTTCCACTTTTCCTGGAGCACAATTTAAGTGTTCATACAGGACAAATAGTTACAACATGGAAAGATAGAATATATGTATGTGCGTGCATACATACATTGCAAGTCTAAGGCTCAGGATTTTAGTACATTGTTTTTGAGTTTCACGTGTATGAGTGTATATACCCATCCATGTAGCTCTGCTCACCCCACATTCCACATATAAGCCTAAGAATTTTAGTTCATTGTTATATAATTATGTAGAACTACATATCTACTTATTAGTTGATATCGTAGCTATTCAATTATTCTAATAAAAAAATAAGAGCCAGTTATGCCATGCCACAAATACAATATTCAATACTTTATTTCACCACGGATTATTGTTATTGTTTTAATTATCATACCTATCAGACCAGTTTTAGGTTTCCATATAACTTCAATAGAAGCCTTCTCAGGGTTTTCTTCCTTCTTAGTTCCAGCTTTTGGTCCAAATACTGCAGCCAACACGATTGTATCACCTAGTAAATAAGGAAGAAAAAAGTAACTAATGAATAGTCTTTAATTGAAGATTGTACCAACTATATTGCATCCAAATCATATATAATAGTGTACAACTTAAAATATAAAGTCTACAAGACTACAACCATCTCATACAATCCACAATAACATGAAAGCATACTAAATTGTACGGTCATTTTATAAGGAAAAAATTGAGTGAACTCAGAAAACAAATTTGAATATGAATGAACTAACAAAAAGTCTTGTAAAAAAACTTCATATGAAATTGTAAGCAAGATGGACATAAGAAACATCTAAGCATCACCTTGAGGAATTAGAATGATTATACTTGTAATATCTGTGAGATTAACAAAATTGTTGTCAATTTCTTGTATAAATAGAAGTAATGTTAAACATCCCAAATCCCCTCCAGTATTACAACTAAACCAAACTAAGTTGGCATTTCCAACTCAGGGAATAAAAGGATCATAGGTCAAATGCAAGAAGCTAAAGTTAAGTAAAGCAATGCATGAAACCTTATTCCTAAAAGATGTTAACCTATTTTCCTATCACTAACCCTGGTCACCTAAGTCAAAGATAATTTCTCAGGGAAATAGACTTCTCAAATTTAATTTACAAAGTTTGTTGTTTTCAAAAGTTGTCAGATTGAGGGTAACATCATGAACCATTTTCATGAGTTTGCATATCATGACTTAAGATATTTTTACATTATCCACAATGTACAAAAGGATAGCCCGGTGTACGAAGCTCCTGCGAATGCAGGATCCCGGGCAGTCTTACCCTACTTTGGAGACTGTTTCTAAGACTCGAACTCATGACCTCCGTGTCACACGACAGCAACTTTACCGTTGCGTCAAGACTCCCCTTCTATTATCCACAATGTACAAATTAGTGTAAAATTCATTTATTAAAAAATAAAATATGTAATAGATTGCAAAATGCTTCTAAACTTAATAAAATTATCCTAAACTCCACCCTCATCTTCACAATTCCAAGTCTCAATGATTATCACTTGGTTTTAAAGAAAAAAAAAGGAGGGCAAAATGCTACATGAAATGAGGAATGGAAAATGATAGAAGCAACAAAACTTATCATACACCATTGCTTCTATCCTTAATGTCTTCTTGGATGTTGATTTGTCAAGATGGCTTCTTCCTAGTCGGTGTTGAATATTTAGTCCAATTTGACTACATCTTTCTCTTTTATTTCCATTGGTCATTATAAGTCTTCACTCTCTTCAACTTTTCTACTTCGATCATATGGTAGAAGATTTATCCTTTCTCCTTTAATGGCTTTGATTTAACTTTGAATCTTAGTTTTACTTTTAATTGCTGGTGTCTTTATGTTCATTTTCCCCTTAATTGTAAAAAACAAATTTTCATCAAATCATCTTGAATTGAATTAGATTGGCACAATTCTTTTAAGACTCTATATATATATAATTTTACAAACAAATTGAATGAATCATATCATACAAAGTGTAAATTGTACAATTTGCCTTATCTGAAATGCCCACACAGGATATGAGCTTCCATAAATTTCATTGTCTTTAATAAAAAATAATGGAATAGGTGTTCATCAAATTAATAAGAAAATAAATTGGCACGTTATTTTAAATGGAACTTACTTGTAAATTCAATTTTCATGGAATATAATTTGAATATGTGCAAATAAGGAATTAAGAGTCTTACATGTCAAAAACAAGAAATCAATGGTCCAGAAATCCTATGACAGCATGTTGTCTTGCTTGTACATATGTGTTATGAAGGCACATATGTGATCATCATTTAAAAAAATATTTTAAGATGTTACATAGTAAAAGTATAGTTATGACAAAATGCAAACGAAATTTAATATTTAACACTTACCAATAGAAAACAAGTTGGGTTCATTTAAGAACCTTCCTTTTTTCAAATTTATAAATTACAATCGTTTTGCACTTCACATCTTCTTCAATCAAGAGTTCTATTTCATTTATTTAAAATAAAGTAAACATAGAGTAGATTGGTCATGTTTTTCTTGTCCGGGCCATTCCTAACTATTCTACAGCTGACTAAACAAATAAACTATCTTTCACAAGGAAATTTAATCAAAAATTGAAGCAATATGCAACTATATAAGCATATATGAGCATATGCAATGTGGAAAAAATGATGACAGAAGTTACTGATTCCATAAAATACTAAAGCCTAAAGGCACATGGCAGAGAATCTATTTATAATTAGTTTAATATTCTTTCTTGAATCAAGATAAGAATAAAGAGCGCAAGCTATACATTCAGACCATGAGTGTAGATATAAGCAATAGTATGAAGATGTGTGCCGAAGAGTGAATACTATGGCCACCGCTCAAATGATGTTAGGATGAAAATAAAAACAAGGGCATTCAATCAAACATAAACAAAGTGTAACATTTCAAAGAAGCCATCACTTTTATTTGTAGGATTATTACCTTGTGACCAGCGAGCGGAGCCATGGGCTCGATGGAGGACGTTTCGAGTGCAAGACAGTGGCCTCAGCTGATTGGAAGTACGCCCATCTGCCCTATCCACCTCCATCGGTGCCATCAACTTTTAAAAGTAAGAAGAAAGTAAGAAGAAATACAGCATAGTCTTCTCTCGAGTGAGGCTAAGGGAATTAAACGTCAACAGCAGCGCTGCCTAAAAACTGTAACGAAACAAGGATTTTACGGCAACAAAAGGTCAATGGTTGAAAGAATAGAAAACCACACTCGCAGTCAAACTACTCTATTCACTGATTTGTTGCTCAAACGATTCAGAATGTAGGAAGCTTGGAACACCGATCGCAGGATTTGGTAAAGATGAGCGGCGACGCGACACCTCCGAGGGACTCGTGAGGAACTGAGAGCGACGACGACGATTCGACGACCACGGTAGGTCGGGTGGGGAGGCCTGAGGGGATAGGGTTTTAGAATTTATGGTTGGGGTACAATGAAATCAGAGATAATACATGCTTATAGAGGTAATGACACAACCATGTTATATATTATGTTCAGGACCTAGGTTTTTGATACCTTATCTGATCGGTGTACCTTTGATTTGATTCATTATCCTATGGCACACATTTTATATTTATATATGGCACACATTACATTACATTACAAATTTGATTACATTACAAGCTCAATTACATTACGCCCAACCAAACGTAGCCTAATAGTTAGTAATCATCTATAATTTATCTTTTTTGTGTTAGTCTAAAGACTAATTGACAGAGATACGGTGAGGGAAGCGTCTTTTTTTGCCACATTAATATGTGAATATTATAACAGGTGTTACAACTAATGTAGATGAGTATTATAACATCCCCATATTAATAATATTCAATTTTTTAAATAAGGTCAATGAATAAATTTTATAAAAAGAAAAAAGAAAATAAATTTTAGATATAAAAGATAAAGATGAATGAGGAAGAAATTCATAAATAATAAATATTAATATTAAAATAAGTATGAATGTATGTTAATAAAAAACAAAGATGTTAATATAACAGTAAATTGTCCTAAATCTCTATGCAAAGTTTTAATTTTGCTGTTAGTCTTTATGTCAGAGAATATTTATTTCAACTTCCTATTTTATAGTAATTATCTGCATGTGCATAATTTTGTAAAATTATACCCAATTAAACTACACATATATACTTGATTTCAAATATTTTGTACTTAATAAAGTGGATTATGTATGTATATATATACTACATATTTATATATATAGATGATATTGATTGATCTATTATATATAATACCTAATTGAATAGAAAATATACTATATTTTATTTTAAATGATGTTGCGTTTAAGAGGAATTATACCTTATTATGAACTTTTTGTACCTATATTTTACCACGTACCTAAAAAAATATGTACATAGAAATTATGCTGAATTTAGGAAGAATTATACTTTATTATGGATTTCTTGTGCCTATAGTTTACCATAAATTAAAAAATTGTGTATATAGGTGATGTACTAGATTTGAATTTTAATGATGCTGAATTTAGACGAAATTATACTTTATTTTGGATGAATGGTATTTTTTTTACCTATATTTTATAATAATCTTTTAAAATTTATATATAAATAGTTAATTAGGTGAATTAATATGAATTAAGGAGTTGAAATAAATAAATATATTTTTATATAAAGACGGATAGTAAAGTTAAAACTTTCCACATACATTTTACAACCATTTGTCCTTAATATGATAATATGTAATTTTTTTTTATCAAAGATGACGTATATTAAGTATCAAATCGATTCAAATGATACTCTAACATTACTCCGTCCTAATAGTAATATGAGTTTTCTATGCCCCACTTGGCCTCTCATTTTAAATTTTAATATATGTTTATGAGAGTTTTGCAAGATCATTTCTTTTTCATAAGTCCGTCCCGTCTCCCGTGTTTGCGTAATTATCTCTGATTTCATTGTACCCAACCATAAATTCTAAAACCCTATCCCCTCAGGCCTCCCCACCCGACCTACCGTGGTCGTCGAATCGCTGCCGTCGCTCTCAGTTCCTCACGAGTCCCTCGGAGGTGTCGCGTCGCCGCTCATCTTTACCAAATCCTACGATCGGTGTTCCAAGCTTCCTACATTCTGAATCGTTTGAGCAACAAATCAGTGAATAAAGTAGTTTGACTGCGAGTGTGGTTTTCTATTCTTTCAACCATTTACCTTTCGTTGCCATAAAATCTCATAATCCTTTATTAGAGCTTACTAGAACCCTGTAGGAAAACCTAACAAGTAGAGAATTGCAACTAACTGAGCATGCTATGAAGATAAAGCAAGCAAATCAAACTACAAGATAAGCTTAATAGTTGTTCATGTTCAAGAAAATCAAGAAACTAACACTACATACTTTAAATGAAGGTTGTTCTTGCCTTTCTGATTAGCAAGAAAAATGCTAAACTCATTCTAACTAAATAAAGGGTTGTTCTTGCCCTTTGAGTAGCAAGGAAAATGCTAAACTCATTCTAACTAAATAAAAGGGTTGTTCTTGCCCTTTGAGTAGCAAGGAAAATGCTAAACTCATTCTAACTAAATAAAAGGAAAACAAATCTGAACTCTCTAAGCATGCTACAATAACCATAAATCAAGGAAAGCAAATCTGAACTCTCTAAGCATGCTACAATAAACATAAATCAAAGGAAAGCAAGTCTGAACTCTCTAAGCATGCTGCAATAAACATAAATCAAGGAAAGCAAATCTGAACTCTCTAAGCATGCTACAATAAACATAAATCAAAGGAAGGCAAGTCTGAACTCTCGAAGCATGCTGCACTAAACATAAATCAAGGAAAGCAAATCCGACAACTGCATACTAATTAATGAGGCTGTTTACACACTTTGATTTGCAATCTGGATAATGCATAAAACTGAAAACTTTAAACATGCTATATCAGAACTCTACACTAATTTCTTGTGGAAACATGCACTGTTCGGAAATCCAAATGAATTCACAAGGAATCTGACTTCAATCCATAAACCTAACTACCCATGCCATGTCCAACAGGAGAAGGGCTCAACACCTACAATGAAAAGTTTAAGCAACCTTACTATCCTTTCAAATTCCCGAAACCCAGCATGAATCGTGCATTCCCTTCTAAAACAGATCCGAAGTCCAGCAACAGCAACAGAAAACAAGCTAAAATGACTACAATACTTATACTTTTATAGAGCAACATGATCTTAAATTTTTGCTACAACAGAACTTAAGAGGAAAAAACCAAGAACGCATGCTACCCTTAAACTTCCGGCTATCCCAATTCTGTACACTATAATCCGAAAGCAGAGAAAACAAATCGAAGCTCGAAGCGACTCCTACCACAGGTGAGTAGTACTTACCCCTTGTTCTTGCACTTACAACCGAGAAGAGAGAGATCTAGGGTTCGGATGAGCCCCCAACCGAAGGAGGAAGGAGGTTCTAGGGTTCGGAGACTTGCAGCTCTCGGCGGCTTCTTTGTGTTTCCGAGCTCCCCTCGCCGAGGTGGTCACGCACATGTGAAGATCGGCCGGAAAGAGCCTTTCGCCGGCGCCGGAGGGAGGAAACCCTAGCCTCCAGCTGCGATTTCGTCCGAGAAGAGGAACGGCGCCGTCGGGAGAGAAGGGTGAGGAGAGGGAGTTAGGGCTCGGGAATAAGTGAGCTCCCTTTTGTAATTAGGTTTTCATTATAACTTAACTATATTTTGATATACGCTAAGTTAAAGAAAACTCGGCTGGTCTGTTGGTTAAGTGAATCACTAATTAATTCAAGGTTTCTGGTTCAAACCTCAATTTGGATAAAATTTTGTCAAAACTTTTTTCGTTTAGTAAAAATATCAAACGACTTTCAAAAATTACATAAAAATCTCTAGAATATTTTAAAAGTATTTCCAAATATTTTTAAGGACATTTAGAACTCTAAATAGGAAAAATTGGGTCGTTACAATCTCACATACCTTATAAAAAATTCGTCCTCGAACTTAGAATAGTTCTGGATATTTCTGTCTCATATTGTCCTCACGCTCCCAAGTGACTTCCTCGTGCTTCTGTTTCTGCCAGATGACCTTCACTAGTGGTACTTCTTTATTCCTTAGTCTCTTAACTTCTCTGTTCACTATCTGTATAGGTCTGCTCTCGTAGCTAAGACCCTCCTGGATCTGTACTGACTGAGTCTGAATCACTTGGCTAGGGTCATGGAGATACTTCTTTAGCATGGAGACATGAAATACGTTATGTATTGCTGACATGTCTTGTGGTAAGTCCAGCTTGTAAACTACTTTCCCAATCCTCTCTATGATCAGGTAAGGTCCCACATAGCGAGGACTTAATTTGCCCTTCTTGCCAAATCTCATCACTCCCTTCATAGGAGCGACCTTGAGAAAGACTGAATCTCCCACTTGGAATTCCAGTGGCCTACGGCGCGTGTCAGCATAACTCTTTTCTCTGTTCTAGCAGTCTCAATTCTCTGTCTGATTTTCTGGATAGCCTGAGTAGTCTCATCTATCAACTTTGTCTGAATGCCCAGTTCCACTTCCATTTCTTTTCTCTCACCTGCTTCTTGCCAACAAATAGGTGATATGCACTTCCTGCCATACAACGTCTCGTATGGTGCCATCTTGATGGTGGCCTAATAGCTGTGGTTATAGGCAAATTCAGCTAAGCATAAATACTTGCACCAACTTTCCTTGAAATCTAGTGCACAAGCTCTGAGCATATCTTCTAGAATTTGATTTACTCTCTTTGTCTGTCCATCAGTCTGAGGATGAAAGGCTGTGCTGAACTTGAGTTTGGTGTCTAGTGCAGTCTGAACACACTCCCAAAAGTGAGAGGTGAAGCGCCCATCTCTATCAGAAACAATAGATTTAGGAACTCCATGAAGTCTGATCACTTCCTTGACGTACAGTTGTGTCAACTGCTCTATAGAGTGGGACACCTTGATGGCTAGAAAATTAGCAGACTTAGTCAATCTGTCCACTACTACCCATATTGCGTCATATCCATTTGTAGTTCTTGGAAGACCTGTTATGAAGTCCATGGATATGTCTTCCAACTTCCACTCTGGTATTGGAAGAGGTTGTAACATTCCTCTTGGTCTCTGGTGTTCTGCTTTGACTCTCTGGCATGTCAGGCAGGTACTGACATATTTGGCAACGTCTCTTTTGAGTTCAGACCACCAGAACTTCTGTTTCACGTCTTGGTACATCTTGGTGGAACCAGGATGCATGGAGTAAGGGGTACTGTGGGCTTCTTCTAAAATCTTCTTTCTCAACTCTTCGTCATTGGGGACACAAAGGCGATTCCCCTGGTAGAGGATTCCACTATTTGATACTCAAAACTCTGAATTTCCTTTTTCTTGTATCCCTTGCTTGATATTTTGGATATCTGGATCTTCACTTTACTTTCTCTGTATATCCTCAAGCAGGGTTGACTCTAAGGTCAATGCAGAGAGTTGCCCATAAATAATTTCCATTCCAAAATCTGTCAACTCCTTTTGCAGTGGCAGGGCTAATGATGACAAAGACATCAGGGATGCACTGGATTTTCTGCTTAGTGCATCTGCCACTTTGTTAGCATTGCCTGGGTGGTAGAGGATTTCACAGTCATAGTCTTTGACCAACTCTAGCCACCTGCATTGTCTCATGTTTAAATCTTTCTGGGTGAAGAAATACTTTAAACTCTGATGGTCTGTGAAGATTCTACACTGGACTCCATACAAGTAATGTCACCAGAGTTTCAGTGCAAAGACCACAGCTGCCAACTCAAGATCATGAGTGGGGTAATTCTTCGCATAATCTTTGAGTTGTCTGGAAGCATAAGCTATCACTTTTTCTTCTTGCATGAGTACAGCTCCTAGGCCCATCTTGGAAGCATCACTGTAGATGTCAAAGCTCTTGTCGCTAGCTGGGACAGTCAGAATTGGAGCAATGGTCAGCCTCTTTTTCAGCTCTTGAAAACTCTGCTCACACTTGTCTGTCCATTCAAATTTCTTGTTCTTTCTGGTCAAGGCCGTTAGTGGAGAGGCTATCCTGGAAAAGTCCTCCACGAATTTCCTGTAGTACCCAGCTAAACCAAGGAAGCTTCTGATCTCCCTGGCATTCTTGGGTCTACTCCAGTTGTTGACCGCTTCTATTTTGGCTGGATCCACTTGGATACCTTATTTAGAAATTATGTGACCTAGAAACGCCACCTGGTTTAACCAGAATTCGCACTTTGAGAATTTAGCATAAAGATGTTTCTGCTGTAGCGTCTGCAGCACTATTCTCAAGTGTGTGTCATGCTCCTCAGGGGTCCTTGAATAGACTAGGATGTCGTCGATAAATACGATGACAAATTTGTCAAGGTATTCTCTGAACACTCTGTTCATTAAGTCCATGAAGACCGCTGGTGCATTAGTCACACCAAAATGCATGACTACAAACTCGTAGTGTTTGTATCTGGTCCTGAAAGCCGTT
Organism: Zingiber officinale; assembly: GCF_018446385.1. NCBI lineage: Eukaryota > Viridiplantae > Streptophyta > Magnoliopsida > Zingiberales > Zingiberaceae > Zingiber > Zingiber officinale. The sequence continues at coordinate 113,929,346 of NC_055988.1, forward strand.
CTGGGCATATCCCTTTCTTTCACTTTCAGCTGATGGTACCCAGAGCGCAGGTCTATCTTTGATAACACTGTTGCCCCTCTCAACTGATCAAATAAGTCGTCGATCCTGGGAAGGGGGTATTTATTCTTGATTGTCACTTGATTCAGAGCTCTATAATGTATGCACATCCGCATAGATCCGTCCTTCCTGACCACAGGAATAACATCCAGTCTTACCTAAAAGACAGGCTCATGGATGTGTTCTCCCGCATTTGGGACAGGGAGGGAACTTGGTCTGCTTGTTTGCTGGTCCTCCCTTCTGGTTACCTCCTGAGTTCCACTGCTTTCTTTACTACCCTTGCCTTTCCAGTTCTGTTTACTTGACTGGGATTTCTGGCTCCCCACTGTCTTGTCTTCGGTCTTGACTGGCTTGTGTTGCGCTCGTTGTGCTTTGATGTTGTTCAGGTAGTGCTCAGCAACTAATGCCCTACTGATCAGCTCTTCACCAGTCTGGGGCTGATGAGCTCCACTACTCACATTCAGTGCTATCTGTGGTCTCAGCATTCTGAGCATCAATCTGACTCGCTCATTCTCTGTACTTACTAGCTCTGGGCAGAGACGAGCTAGTCTGTTGAACTTCTTGACTGCTTCTTCCACTGACAGGTCACCTTGTTTGAACTCTATAAATTCCTCATAGTGCTTGTTGGTGATATGTAGGTGAAAGAACTCTTCATAAAACTCTGACTGAAAATCAGCCCAGCTCATCTGATTGGTTGCCCTCTTGGTCTTTGTCCTCTCCCACCACATACGAGCATCAGCAACTAATGCCCTACTGATTATAAGAAGTATGAGTAAAGAAAAAGGCCAAGGTCTGGTTAGAAAAGATAACAAGTAAATTAAAGTAAGAGGCTGATACCCGACTTCTGAGGTTGTCGTTAAACAAATCCAGGTGACCAATTCCGATGTCTTGCCCCTGGTAAGACCAAGGTCTTTATCCTCATAGGACTGGAGGCTCGCTACCTTAGTCACTATTAGAGAACGCGCATAAGATGGTACTAAGTCTGGGCCCAAGAAAGAGAAGAAGAAAGTTAAGTATTAATTTAAAGTATAAGGCTAAAAGTAAATGAAACAAGTATCACCTATGTTTAGAATTAACCAAGTTTAGCTCTTTTAATTCTAAGCATACCGTATTAGTTTTCATTTGCTTTCCTTATGAGTTATTGAGCATGATTAGCTTTATTTCCAGCATGCAGATTTATGCTTGTAGATCATGAGTATGCAGATTTATTCTTATATCATGAGTATGCAGATTTATTCTTATATCATGAGTATGCAGATTTATTATTATATCATGAATATGTAGATTATTTTAGTGTTTTGCTATAGATGAGCATGTGTAGCTTTTCTTTTTAGCATTTCAGTTTTAGCATCCTTTGCATCTTATGCACTTCGAGTTTTTGTGAGATAGTTTAGTACTTACTAAACATTTCGCTTATAGATTTATTTTCCTCCTACTGCAGATAAAGGAAAAGCTAAAGTATAAAGTGGAACGCGACAAGGAGGATGCATGATGGATGGTGTGTGATGTTGAACTATGGAAGCCTCGGGACCTGGCTAAGAAGTTGTTTAGAGTCCGTTAATATTATTAGAGAAGTTGAGATTGTTAAAGAGTTATTTCCTTTTCTTATGTGGCTAATTGAGTATGTTCCGCATGATTAGTTTGGTTGTTTTTTCATTCTTGGAGCTTTATTCATTTGTTATTGCTAAAATAATTTTTTTTATTTGTTGTGTCTTATTACTGCGTGGTTGTGAAATATATCTACCAGGCGCATGTGGCTGATGGTTTATTATGCATGTATTGATGATTATTGTCACCGGTACAGGAGAGATTCTGCCGAAATTTTTCGGTAGGACTTTATCTGGGGCCGTGATAAATTAAGTGTTGCTAATAATAGCATAAGTAACACTAGTAAGTAGAGTAATAGATAGGTAACGACCTCCTCAGAGTAGTAGTAAGGAGGTGGATCGTTATATAAAATCCTTATTTCGTTACAGTTTTTAGGTAGTGCTGCTGTTGACGTTTAATTCCCTTAGCCTCACTCGAGAGAAGACTGTGCTGTTTTTCTTCTTACTTTTAAAAGTTGATGGCACCGATGGAGGTGGATAGGGCAGATGGGAGTACTTCCAATCAGCTGAGGCCACTGTCTTGCACTCCAAACGTCCTCCATCGAGCACATGGCTCCGCGCGCGGTCGACCGGAAACCATCCGATCAACCTTGCTTGGAGTTCACTCCTCCAAGACTTCTCGTTACCTAAGGTTACCACCCCCTAGGATTTACTTCATCTAGCTTCACTCACCAGAACCTAAGGTTACAACCCCTTAGGATTTTCTCCACTTGGCTTCACTCACGAAGACTCAGTATTCGGCTACCCAGGGATCAAGTCCTCCAGATCTATCCACCTGGCTTCCACGACATACCGAGATTTTCCTTGTCACACCCGAGGTAGTCCCTGCTCGAATAAATTTCGATAGCATCTCCCCTGTACGGGTGACAATATGAATCCAGAATACATATATCTAAACCATCGGCCCACACGGCCGGAACAATACACACAAATAGAAACAATCCACGCAATTATAATCAACATTCCACACAGTTATAATATGAACAATCCACAACAAAGAAAGACGATATAAAATCATCACAAATATATGTATAACATCCTACTCCACTACAACGAAGAAAACGAAATCTACGAAGTAATGAAAATATCCGCAGCGGAAAACCAAAAGTAGTAAACCCAAGTGTTCGATATAAAGTCCACAATACAAAACCCACATCACAAGTATATAAGATGCAAAAGCAAAACATATCCTGACAACAGGAAATCCTCGCGATAAAGGGGGCTAGCGACCGGAATATCTCCCGACGGCATCAACCTGAAAGATAGTAATATAACGGTGTGAGTCCAAAGAACTCAGCAGGTAATCCAATAGATATGTATAGCAACATATAACTACCAGCAATCATCCTACGGTACAGTATCCTAACAGTACAATATATAGTACAGTCTCCTAACAGTAAACAAGTATGCATAACTGAATAAACTGCAGTAACCGACAATACTAGTGTGCAATTGTAATCCCTCGCTAAGAAGAATCAAATATTAATTTGTATGTAGCCATAAGTGGGATAAAGATAGTCATAAAAATATAGTATATAGTAGATACAGCAAGTACATCTTTCCTCAGTGAACATCAATCCCATGTTAAAACAGATGCAATTTAACAAACATAGTGAAGGATCATTAAGAGGAATTAGCAGTTTCTGGGGCAAGTTATAAATGGTCGGCCAATGTAAAGGTTTTCAGTCATGAAGGTTATTCGTTCTTAGCAGCTTTACTGAGGTTCCCTCAACGATTATTAGGCCTATGCAGAGAAAATAACATCACCTCAAAGCACAGGCAGCTACCACGCTGCAGTCACACTACCCATGAGCGGACCAGCGGAGCACTACAGAGCTACTGCCATACACACCCTACTGTGCTGTGCCACTACCCATGCAGTGAACATGTTGTGTGCAGGCCCATGTAGCCGGCCGACGAGCTCAACAATAATGGAGTCGTCAATCGCCAAGCATGCAATCATGCGGGATGGTGCATGATGCTACAGTATGTCATACTTGAACATAACCTCCTCCGTATACGTGTGTGCCAAAAAGGTAAACACACACACACACACACACACACACATATATATATATATAACCAAGCATAAATCCAACAACACATATCAAGTAGGTATAGCAACTAATCCAATGGACAGAACTACCATATATACATATCCATCTCTATAAACATAGATACACATGGTAAAAGATAAAAGCATCCAGTTCTAATGTAAAGCAACTAACAGTAGATGCATCCGATAGGTATCAACTAAGCTAAGACCAGGGAAGAGATAAATCTATCGACTACCACTAGCAATTATATATAAACCACACATATCATAAGACAATATCAAAAAGATAAGTCAAAGGGTACCCGCCTCAAATAGAAGGTACAATCAAGCGATTCAAAGTCGAGACGCCCGTCTCGAATCAGAGTCCTGTGTCAAACAAACAATATATATATTTTATTTAGCTAAATTCAAATGAATAGCTAAATAAAATCCCTAAAACTAAATTAGAGCAAAACCCTAATCAAGTCAATAGCATCCTACCTAAATAAAATCTAACGGTCAATTAGGGTTAGTTACCTAATCCCTAATCACCAGTTAGATTAGAAACATAAACTTAAATTAAATCTAATAATTGACTAGGGTTAATTGTCTTAACCCTAATCATTCTATTAGATTAATTTAAGTAATTAAATCTAATCACACTAATCATGTAATCAAATTATCCATAATGCAATACATAAATCTAAAATAACTGTTCTACAACAAGATCAAGAACCCTACATACATCATGTACTCAATTACTCCTACAAATACCTTAATCTCCAACCTCTGCTATTGATTTGCAACCAAAGAGGTGTTGCTGGAAAACAAGGTGATCTGCTAGACCAGATAAGAATACCCCACCGAACAGAACAACCTACTGGATTCCACTCCACTGTTCGGATCAAGAAAAAGGAAATCACATATTCAACCAAGCATTCCAAATTCAAGCAACAACCTATCTCAAGAAACAATCTATTGCACCTTACCTCCTCCTCTATAGTCGCCGGTGGTAATCACATATCCGGCGAGGCAAACCTAGCTAACAATGATGAGGGCTAGAATCTATCAGCTCCTCTACCTCCAAGATCACTGTTATGGCCGTCCACTGGAGTGAGAAAGAAGAACCGGTGACAGAGCTAGGCACAACACATTCTTGGCAATGAACAGAGAGTATCGGGAAGAAGTAGTGAAGGCAAAGGTTGTTACCTCACCCACATTGCCGGTGCTGGACAGATCGGACGCTGATAGCCTTAATTTCTCTCCAATTGAAGCGATTTGGGGGCGGTGATGGAAAAACCTTCACAGTCGCTTGTCGAGGCCGAAGAGAAAAAGAAACTCAAGAAGAGAAGGGCACAGATCGACTGGGAATGACGCACCTCCAGCCCCCTCCGTGCCCTAGCCTCCACGCCTTCATTGATCGGGCACAGGAAACACCAGAGAAGAAATCACTGGACCAAAGATAGACTGGACTCCGTCGTTTCCCATCGAGCTTCGACGACCTGGTCCTCCGACAATGCGATGGGGACGATCGCCACAAATCCGTCCGCGAGAAAGAGAGAACAGAGAGAGATCGGAGTCGGGGGAGAAGAGGGAAAAGAGTTCGGGTATCGGCGATAGGTTTAGGGAAATGAAATAAAAAAAGAAAAGAATATTTATATTAAAACATTTCCAAACTTAAGTGGATATCCCAAAACAGGTTTTATCCGTACCCGAAATTAATCCCCTCAAAACTCGTCGTACGAGCTCCGAAAAATTCCCAGAAAATTTCTAAAAATTCCGAAAAAATTTTATAAGGCTATTTCTCAAATAACCCTATTATTTAAATTTTTCGATATCTCACATTCTCCCCTACTAATAAAATTTGGTCCCCAAATTTCGCTATAACCAACAGAAAACACTATAATATAACCAAACAGTATAAATGCTGAAAGAAACTCTAATCCACATACCTCAAGTAAACAGATGAGGATATCGAGCTCGGATCGTATCCTCCAGCTCCCAAGTAGTCTCCTCGTCAGAATAATACTACCATCCGACATTGACCAGTCGGACTATCTTGTTCCACAACTGACGCTCCCTATGGTCTAGAATCCGTACCGGAATGTCCTCGTAAGTGACGTCAGACTGAATATGAACTGATATATCTGACAGAACCTGTGCCGGATCAGATACGTATCTCCTCAGCATAGATACATGGAATACATCGTGAATGCCAGCTAGAGATGGTGGTAGTGCCAAACGGTAAGCTACTGCTCCAATCCTCTCCAAGATCTGGAATGGCCCAATATATCGTGGAGCTAACTTACCTCGAAGACCAAATCTCTTCACCCCTTTCGTGGGTGAAACTCTCAAAAATACATAATCACCAATAGAGAACTCCAGGGGTCTCCGTCGCCGATCAGCATAACTCTTCTGACGGTCCTGAGCCTCTGACATCCTCCGTCTGATAATACGAATTAACTCTGCATCCTGCTGGGCTCTCTGAGGTCCTAGCAACTGGGCCTCCCCAACCTCCTCCCAGAGGGTGGGTGCCCGACAAGGTCTACCATACAACGCCTCAAACGGTGCCATCTGGATAGCCGAATGATAGCTGTTGTTGTAGGCGAACTCCACTAATGGCAGGTGGTCCTTCCAGTTGCCTCCGAAGTCCATAACACAAGACCTCAGCAAATCCTCCAAAGTCTGAATAGTCCGCTCTGACTGCCCATCTATCTGCGGATGGAATGCCGTACTGAAACGAAGCTGTGTGCCCAAGGCCTGCTGCAGACTCTGCCAGAATCGAGATGTGAACCGTGAATCTCTATCAGATATAATGCTCAACGGAACTCCATGCAATCTGATAATCTCTCGACAGTATAACTCAACTAATCGATCTAGAGAATCAGTCTTCCGGATCGCTAAAAAAATTATGCGGATTTGGTTAATCGGTCAACGATTACTCAAATCGCATCATGGCATCGTCGAGTCCTAGGTAATCCTACCACAAAATTCATAGTAATGTGCTCCCACTTCCACTCTGGAATAGGGATCCTCTGAAGTAAACCAGCAGGTCTCTGGTGCTCGGCCTTCACCTGCTGACAGGCAAGACATCTAGCTACAAACTCCGCGATGTTATTCTTCATACCGTTCCACCAATAGGAACGCCTCAAATCGCGATACATACGAGTTCCACCTAGGTGGATAGAAAATCTAGAACGATAAGCCTCCTGAAGTAACTCCTCCATGATCGGGTGAGACTGAGGTGCTGGTTAAACCTAGGAAAACGTACGGGTTCCACTGTACAAAAATTTTTGTACAAGTGTCGAACCTTTCCTTAAATAACCTATTGTGTTATTTAGAAGTTAAATAAGGAATCACAGACGGAACTTAAGATCATTGATTCCAAATTTAACTTATCTATTCTTAATAGTTTAGATTTGAATCGCAAGCGGAACTTAACACTATTGATTCAAATCTACCTAGGTTATTAATTCCATAAATATTAATTTCCAAAATTGGCTTCCAGGACTGCATGGCGAGGCACATGGCCTTCTTGGATATGGGAGCAACCACCACCGCCTAGGCAAAGCCTTTTAAGGAAAGCTAATATTTATTTCCTTAAATAACTCTAGGTTAACCAAAAGGAACAATCGAATCACAAATTCGAAAAAGAAGAAAACACAAAATCGAAAAATAAATTCGATAAACTAGATCTAATTACCTCTTGTATTTAGAATTCATACAAAGAAAAATAACTAGTATAATGCGAAAGAAAAATACTAGTTATACCTTCTCTTTGTAAGCTAATGACCTCGAGATCTTCTGCCGTATTCCTCGCCTCGCCTTGGACGTCGTGTGGGCGACGATCCTCCAAGATGAACACCACCCAAAGGCTTCCTCCTTATTCTTCTAAAATCCGGCCACCACCACCACCAAGGAGAAGAGAGCAAAGGGAGAGGAAGAAGGGAGAGGGCCGACCACACCAAGAGATCACCCAAGCAAAAGAATAAGAGTTGTGTCTCATGAAGCCCCCTCACCCCTTCTTTTATATTACTTGCCCAAGGCAATACAAAAAATAAAATCATCCAAGAGTTTTTCCTTTTCCCTTTTTATTTTTCCTTTTCTTTCCTCTTGGTTGAATCAATCACCAATCAATGGTTATGATCAATCCTATTTGGTTTAGGATTGAATTTGGTTTAATCCTATTGGTCGGCCCTTGCTTGGGCACCAAGTAAGGTGGCCGACCACAATTAAAAGGAAAGGAAAAATAATTTTTTAAAAATTTTACAAGAAGAAATCCTCTTATAAAATTTACAAGCTCTCTTTCCTAAAGTAGGAGTTAAAAAAGGAAAGTTTCTAAAAATTAAAATCATGTTTTAAATTTAAAAACTCTCTTATAAAATTTCCTTTTTAAACATAGTAATAGAAAATTTAAATTTTAAAACTTCTTTTCCCTTTTTTCTTAAACGATGAGGATGGTTAAAAAAGGAAAGTTTTAAAATCTTTTAAACTCTCTATTTAAACATGTGGCCTAATTCAAATAAGGAAAGTTTTAAAAATTAAAATCTCTCTTTTAAAACTTATAGTTTTCTACAAAGAGAAGATTTTAAAAATTCAAAACAACCCTCCCTTTTTGAATTATTATGGTCGGCCCCTACAAGCTTGGTCACCAAGCTATAGGGCCGACCCCTTCAAGAGGATGTGGTCGGCCATTGCTTGGTCACCAAGCAATGGTCTGGCCCCCTTCTTGGACACCAAGAAGAGTCTTACATTTGGATGGACTTGAGGCTATAATGAGGCTACGACAGGGACCTAGAGGAGAAATTGGTTTTGGCCTTTCGATGAGTTTGAGTATCCCGTGTTCGCCCTGAACACACAACTCAAGTTCATCGATAATAACTCATTCCACTAGAGAGTTATTACCGCACTACCGCACCAATCCCAAATTACGTTATGGGCTCCTTCTTATCATGAGTGTGTTAGTCTCCCTGTGTTTAAGATTACGAATGTCCACTAATTAAGTAAGTTACTGACAACTCGCTTAATTAATATCTAGCTACAAGAGTAGTACCACTCAACTTTATTGTCATGTCGGACTAGGTACACCTGCAGGGTTTAACATGACAATCCTTATGAGCTCCTCTTGGGGACATTCTCAACCTAGATAACTAGGACACAGATTCCTTCTATAATCAACAACACACACTATAAGTAATATCATTTCCCAACTTATCGGGCATATTGATTTATCGAGCCAAACCTCACCCTTTGATAAATCAAAGAAATAAATATTAAATATATGTGCTTGTTATTATATTAAGATTAAGAGCACACACTTCCATAATAACTAAGGTTTAGTTCTTTTACTAAGTCAGTACAAAAAGAGCATATCTAAATGATCCTACTCAATACACTTAAAGTGTATTAGTGTAATTTATTAGTCAAGATAAACTAATACTTAATTACACTACGACTATACTGATAGTTTGTTCCTTTCTATCTTAGTCGCGAGCAACTGTTTATAATTTATAGAGAACTGACAACATGATCTTCTGAGTATGACACCACACTCCATGTTGTCTACTATATAAATTAATTGAACAATTACATTTAATAAATAAATGCAGATATTGACCAATGTGATTCTTTTACTTTAACAAATAAATGTTTACAAAAGCTAGGCTTTTAGTATACACTCTAACATAAGGTACACATAATCTGCCTCGAAAATAAACAATACCCTCGTCATCTCGTGTAAACTCAGTCTGCTGTCCGGAAGCTATCTGGCTGCCAATGAACTGTAAATGCTGATCTCTAGCCTGGGCCTCTCGAATCCTCATCTTGATCGACGACTGAACAACCATGGTAACAAGAATACCTTGCTCTGTCTGTCCCTGCTCCTCAAGGCCTAACTCGGAGAATCCCTGAATCAAGTCCGTGACTAAAACTCGGTGACAAGCTAAAGGCCCTCTGGACTTCCTGCTAAGTGCATCAGCAACCACATTAGCTTTACCCGGATGGTAGCTAATAGTACAATCATAATCCTTCAGGAACTCCATCCATCTCCTCTGTCGGAGATTGAGTTCCTTCTGTGTGAAAATATATTTGAGACTCTTATGATCAGTAAGAATCTTAAAAGTAATACCATAAAGATGATGTCACCAAATCTTCAAAGCAAAGATAATAGCGGTTAGCTTTAAATCATGTACTGGGTAATTCTTCTCATGCTCCTTCAACTGATGAGAAGCATAGGAGACTACCCTACCTTGTTGCATCAACACAGCGCCTAAGCCCTGAAGAGATGCGTCTGTGTAAAGTACGAATCCGTCATCACTAGAAGGTAAAACCAAAACTGGTGCTGATACTAATCCCCGCTTCAGCTCCTGGAAGCTGGTCTCACAAGCCTCTGACCACATGAACTTCACGCCTTTCCTAGTCAGACGTGTCAACGGCATAGCAATACTGGAGAAACCCTCAACAAATCGTCTATAATATCCAGCCAATCCCAAGAAACTGCGGATCTCCTGGACCGACTTCGGCTGCTCCCAACTAGTGATAGCCTCAATCTTTTGAGGATCTACTGAAATACCTCGGCTAGACACCACATGTCCCAGAAAACCAACTGAGGATAGCCAAAATGCACACTTGTTGAACTTCGCATACAGATGATGTCGTTGCAAAGTCTCCAAGACTATGCGAAGATGCTGTGCGTGTTGGTTGCTACTCGGAAAGCCTAGAGGTTCCACTGTACAAAAATTTTGTACAAAGATCTGAACCTTTTCCTAGCTACCATGTGTTCTTTTAAATTAAATTTTGGATCGCCTGCGGAACTTAACACGTTTGATCCAAAACTTAATCTATTCGTTCTTTTAGGTTTTGACTTGGGTCTCCTGCGGAACTTAACACGTTCGACCCAAATCACCTTAAGTTATTAATTCCATTAAATATTAATTTCCATAATTGGTTCCCAGTACTGACGTGGCGAGGCACACGGCCTTCTTGGATATGGGAGCAACCACCACCGACTAGACAAAACCTTTTATGGAAAGCTAATATTTAATTTTCTAAAATAACTTTAGGTTAACCGAAAAGAACAATCAAATCACAAGGAAAAGAAAAAAACAAAAGAACACAACATCGAAAAACATATTCGAAATTCTAGAATCGTAAGCCGCTTGTATTTGGTATTATTTCCATAAATAACTAGCATGATGCGGAAAGAAAAATTACTAGTTATACCTTGTAGAAAAACCTCTTGATCTTCTACCGTATTCCTCTTCTAACCTCGGACGTTGTGTGGGCAACGATCTTCCGAGATGAGAAACCACCAAGCACCTTCTTCTCCTCCTAGCTAGGTTCGGCCAAAACAAGAAAGCTCCACCAAGGAAGAAGAAAAACACCAACCAAGCTCTAAGAGATGCAAGCTTCCTCTCCTTCTTCTTCTTCTTCTTCTCCAAGTAGTATCCGGCCTCCACAAGACCTCCAAGCAATAGAGAGTTTCGGCCACCACAAAGAGGAAGAAGAGAAGAGATGATGGCCGGCCACAACACCAAGGAAAAGAGGGAGAGAAAACAATAGAGGTTGTGTCACATGAAGGCACCCTCACCCCTTCTTTTATATTCCTTGGCCTAGGCAAATTAGGAAATTTAATTACAATAAAATTTCCTCAATTTCCTTGACATGATTTAATTTAGAAAAATAAAACAAAATTTCCAAATTAAACTTCAATGGTCGGCCACATCATTGGAGAGCAAATTGGACAAGTTTTAATCAACAATTAAAACTTCCTAATTTGTTTCCGGAAATTTTAAAAATAAAATTTCTCTTTAAAAATCTCTTCATAGTTGATAAAAGAAAATTTCTATAATTTTAATTTTATCAACATGTGGATAATTTTTAAAGAGAAAATAAAATAACTCTCCAATCTACAAATAAGGAAAGAGATCTAATCTCTTTCTTTAATCTTTTGTAGATCTTTTACAAGAGAGATATTTTAATTTTAATTCTCTTTAATAAATTATTTCTTCCATATAATAAAAACTAAAATTAAAATCCCTTTTAAATTTAATTTGGCCGGCCCCCACTAGCTTGGGTTCAAGCTAGGGCCGGCCACCCAATTTTATACCTAGGCCGACCCTAGCTTGTTCACCTATTGGGTGGGTATAGAAGGTGAGTATAGGTGGGTATAGAACTCTATAAATAAGAGGCTACGATAGGACCGAGAGGAGGAATTGGTTTTGGTCTCCCGATAAAATTCGCCCTGAACACACAACTTAATTTTATCAATAACAATTCATTCCACTAGAGAATTATTATTGAACTACCGCACCAATCCCAAATTACATTTTGGGCTCCTTCGTATTATGAGTGTGTTAGTCTCCCTGTGTTTAAGATATCGAATGTCCACTAATTAAGTGAGTTACTGACAACTCATTTAATTAATTTCTTAGTCCAAGAGTAGTACCACTCAACCTTATTATCATGTCGGACTAAGTCCACCTGCAGGGTTTAACATGACAATCCTTATGAGCTCCTCTTGAGGACATTATCAACCTAGTATCACTAGGACACAGTTTCCTTCTATAATCAACAACACACACTATAAGTGATATCATTTCCCAACTTATCAGGCTTATTGATTCATCGAACTAAATCTCACCCATTGATAAATTAAAGAAATAAATATCAAATATATGTGCTTGTTATTATATTAGGATTAAGAGCACACACTTCCATAATAACTGAGGTTTTTGTTCCTTTATAAAGTCAGTATAAAAAGAACGACCTCAAATGGTCCTACTCAATACACTCTAAGTGTACTAGTGTAATTATATAGTTAAGATAAACTAACACCTAATTACACTACGACCTTCCAATGGTTTGTTCCTTTCCATCTTAGTCGTGAGCTACTGTTTATAATTTATAAGGAACCGATAACATGATCTTCTGTGTGTGACACCACACACCATGTTATCTACAATATAAATTAATTGAGCAACTACATTTATCATAAATGTAGACATTTGACCAATGTGATTCTTATTTCTAGATAAATGTTTATACCAAAAGCTAGGCTTTTAGTATACACTCTAACAGTGCGTGCTCCTCCTCAGAACGCGAATTGATCAATATATCATCGATAAACACAATAACAAATTGATCTAGGTACTCTAGAAAGATACGGTTCATCAAATCTATAAATAATGCAGGAGCATTGGTAAGCCCAAATGACATTACCAAAAACTCATAATGTCCGCATCTGGTGCGGAATGTTGTCTTCTGAATATCAGAATCTCTGACTCTCAGCTGATGATATCCGGACCATAGATCAATCTTGGAATACACCGATGTATCCCTGAGCTGATCAAATAAATCCTCAATTCGTGGCAAGGGGTACTTATTTCTGATGGTTACTGCATTCAGCTGCTTATAATCGATGCACAACCTCAGAGTACCATCATTCTTCTTGACGAATAGTACAGGAGAACCTCACGGAGATACACTTGGGCGAATAAATCCCCTATCCAATAACTCCTGGAGTTGAACCTTCAGTTCGTTCAACTCTTTCGGTGCCATACGATAAGGAGCTTTCGATGTTGGTGCAGTCCCTGGAATCAGCTCAATAGCAAACTCCACTTGCCTTCGGGGAGGCAAACTTGGTAGCTCGTCTGGAAAAACGTCTGGATACTCTCGGACCACCGGAAGGTCTGAGAGATGAGGACTACTGCTGTCGTCAGCATTAATCAAAGATAATATAAATCCTTGACATCCATGTGATAGCAGTTTCTGCGCCTGCATCGTAGAAATGGTCGATATCACATCGTCTCTGATGCTAGTGAAATCCCAAGAGGGTTGGTTCGGCGGTCGAAATGTGACCACCCTCTTCTGGCAATCAACTGTGGTATGATATGCAGACAGCCAATCCATGCTAAGGATAATGTTGAACTCGACCATCTCCAGTACTAACAAATCTACAGTGAGTATAATGCTACCAAAATCTAACGGACAACCTCTGACCTCCTGAGTGACATCCAAGGTATCACCAGATGGTAAAGAGACGGTCATGTTAGAGTGTATACTAAAAGCCTAGCTTTTGGTATAAACATTTATCTAGAAATAAGAATCACATTGGTCAAATGTCTACATTTATGATAAATGTAGTTGTTCAATTAATTTATATTGTAGATAACATGGTGTGTGGTGTCACACACAGAGGATCATGTTATCAGTATCTTATAAATTATAAACAGTAGCTCACGACCATAATGGAAAGGAATAAACCATTGGAAGGTCGTAGTGTAATTAGGTATCAGTTTATCTTGACTGTATAATTACACTAGTACACTCAGAGTGTATTGAGTAGGACCATTTGAGGTCGTTTCTTTTATACTGACTTTATAAAGAAACAAAGACCTCGGTTATTATGGAAGTGTGTGCTCTTAATCCTAATATAATAACAAGCGCATATATTTAATATTTATTTCTTTAATTTATCAATGGGTGAGATTTAGTTCGATAAATCAATAAGCCCGATAAGTTGGGAAATGGTATCACTTATAGTGTGTGTTGTTGATTATAAAAGGAAACTGTGTCCTAGAGATACTAGGTTGATAATGTCCTCAAGAGGAGCTCATAAGGATTGTCATGTTAAACCCTGCAGGTGGACTTAGTCCGACATGATAATAAGGTTGAGTGGTACTACTCTTGGACTAAGATATTAATTAAATGAGTTGTCAGTAACTCACTTAATTAGTGGACATTCGATATCTTAAACACAGGGAGACTAACACACTCATAATAAGAAGGAGCCCAAAAATGTAATTTGGGATTGGTGCGGTAGTTCAATAATAGTTCTCTAGTGGAATGAATTATTATTGATAAAATTAAGTTGTGTGTTCGGGGCGAACACGGGATGCTTAATTTTATCGGGAGACCAAAACCAATTCCTCCTCTCGGTCCCTATCGTAGCCTCTTATTTATAGAGTACTATACCCACCTATACCCACCTTCATACCCATGAGAAAGGGGCCGGCCAAGCTAGCTTGTGGTTCAAGCTAGGGCCGGCCAAGCCTTGGTTCATGGGAGGCCGGCCCTAGCTTGGACCCAAGCTTAGGTGGCCGGCCCCCATTAAATTAAAAAGAATTTTAATTTTAATTTGTATTATGTGGAAGATATAATTTATTACAGAGAATTAAAATTAAAATATCTCTCTTTAAAAAGATCTACAAAAAGATTAAAAGAAAGAGATTAGATCTCTTTCCTTATTTGTAGATTGGAAAGATATTTTATTTTTTCTCTCTGAAAAATTATTCACATGTTGAAAATTAAAATTATAGAAATTTCTTTTTATCAACCATGAAGGGATTTTAAAAGGAAATTTTATTTTTTAAAATTTCCAAAGACAAAAAAGAAAGTTTTAATTGTTGATTAAAATTATCCTATTTGCTCTAGATGAGGTGGCCGGCCACATACAATTAATTAGGAAAAATTTATTTAATTTTTTCTTAATTAAATTGTTGTCAAGGAAAGTTTAGGAAAATTTATTATAAATAAATTTCCTTATTTGCCAAAGCCAAGGAATATAAAAGAAGGGGTAGGGGTGCCTTCATGGTGAACAACCTCTATTATTTTTCTCCCTCTTTTCCTTGGTGTGGTGGCCGGCCCTTCCCTTTCTCTCTTCTCCTCTTGTTGGCCGAAACCTATCTTCTTGGTGGAGCTTTTGTTTGTGGCCGGATCAAGGAAGGAGAAGAAGGAGAGAAAGCAAGTCTCATCTCTAGCATCCCTTGGAGCATTGGTGGTGGCCGAAATTATTCATCCTTGAAGAAAATTATTGTGGCCGGCCATCCTCTTCCTTTCTTCCTCTTTTGTGGTGGCCGAAACTTATCTCTTGCTTGGAGTTCTTGTGGTGGCCGGATACTACTTGGAGAAGAAGAAGAAGAAGGAGAGAAAGCTTGTATCCCTTGGAGCTTGGTTGGTGTTTTGTTCTTCGTCCTTGGTGAAGCTTCTTTGTGTTGGCCGAACCTAGCTAGGAGAAGAAGAAGGTGCTTGGTGGTTTCTCATCTCGGAAGATCGTTGCCCACACAACGTCCGAGGTTAGAAGAGGAATACGTAGAAGATCAAGAGGTTTTTCTACAAGGTATCTCTAGTAATTTTTCTTTCCGCATCATACTAGTTATTTATGGAAATAATACCAAATACAAGAGGCTTACGATTCTAGAATTTCGAATATGTTTTTCGATGTTGTGTTCTTTTATTTTTTTTCTTTTTCTTGTGATTTGATTGTTCTTTTCGGTTAACCTAAAGTTATTTTAGGAAATTAAATATTAGCTTTCTATAAAAGGTTTTGTCTAGTCGGTGGTGGTTGCTCCCATATCCAAGAAGGCCGTGTGCCTCGCCACGTCAGTACTGGGAACCAATTATGGAAATTAATATTTAATGGAATTAATAACT
The DNA here is from genome assembly GCF_018446385.1 of Zingiber officinale. NCBI lineage: Eukaryota > Viridiplantae > Streptophyta > Magnoliopsida > Zingiberales > Zingiberaceae > Zingiber > Zingiber officinale. Next base: position 113,945,477 of record NC_055988.1, read on the forward strand.
TAAGGTGATTTGGGTTGAACGTGTTAAGTTTCGCAGGAGATCCAAGTCAAAACCTAAAAGAACAAATAGATTAAGTTTTGGATCAAACGTGTTAAGTTCCGCAGGCGATCCAAAATTTAATTTAAAAGAACACATGGTAGCTAGGAAAAGGTTCAGACCTTTGTACAAAATTTTTGTACAGTGGAACCTCTAGGTTTTCCGAGTAGCAACCAACAATTGGTATCAGAGCTAGGGTTTTGCCTCTGTGTATTTGGTATTAGTTTAATTATGCACATGTCATACATAATTTAGGCAGGATAATAGTAGGATGTACTAACTTTGTGGATGCAGGATCCAACTATTATGGCTTTTAGTTATTATGTGTGTGATTGGACCCTTGGACATGTCAAGGGCATTTATATGTGTGCATGATTGTATTATAAAATACAGCAGGAGCTGTATTTAGTTTTATTAGGATTTTATTTTTTGATCTAGATACATGTACATTCCTTTTATGGAATATAGGATCAAAATGTAAAATTCTATTTATGTCATGGATCGAATCTTGCAGCGTGGAACCTTCTAAGGACCGGAGGCAGAGGAACTAGGAGCAAGATGGATGCGCAACTAGACCCGATGGCGGTGGCCAAATATGGCGTGACTTGGGATGACAACACACTGAGGATAACTAGAGATAAAAGCCATAATAGTTGAAAATTAGATTTTCTATTTATTGCTTTTATATTGTTGTTGTGCATATTATTAGTAGGCTAGCATAGTTAAAATTCCTCATTTATAAATAACTAAGTGGGAGAGGGATTTTTAAGTAAATCCCATGGTCTCCATTATTGGTTTGTAAGTGATGCAAACAAGCTTGCGCGTTGGTGCCTGCCTCCATAACGGATGAGCTTGTTTGTGGATCACTAGAACAGACTTCCAATTTTGGATGACTATAGGAAGTTAATTAAGAGCGTGTGATCTTCCCCAACGGAAGGGCATAATCTTATTAATGGACTTAGTGTCAAGTAATGGTATACACTTAGACACATTTAATAGTATCCTCCCCAACGGAGTCACTACTATCACTTGTGTGACCAAAGGGAAACCAACTATTGATTTGTCATAAAACTAGATTGGCAATATAATAAAATTAATAAACCCCTCTTACAAATGTTTGAATTTGTATATGTCCACACTAACGTGGCATACAAGATTCATGGTGTTTGAGGTAATTTTATTTGTCAAAAAGTTATATTGACAAGATAGTCAATGGGTAAAACCCTCCTCTTACAAATGATGAATTTGTATACGTCCACACTAACGTGGCATGCAAAATTCACGGTGTTTGAGGTGTTGGTGAATTTAAATAATATTGTTTGAGGAATCAATGTTATTTTAAATTTAAAGAGTTTTGACCAAATATTTGATCAAAGATAGATCAACTATTAATTTTATTCGTCATAAAGTAAAGTTGACGAGATAATAAAATTAATGAATAAAATCTCCTCTTCGATTTTGTATACACAAAATTCATGGAGATTTTAAGGAGTTGATCTTGACCAAATATTTTTGTGATTCTTAGGATGTTTGTCAATCCCTAGTAGTCATACTATAGAAAAAGACTTAGTAGTCCCAATTGTAATGATTGGAAATAGGACTTGGACATTAAGGTAGACTGTCTTCTTAGAACTAAGAACAATTTAGGTGTATTTAATTCATTAGTTGAAACATGTCTAGTGGTGTTATCTACCAGAACCTGGAGTGTAGATACAAGATGTCATTAATCATGTCTGCAATTCATTGCAGGGTTCCAGGAAACCCGACAACTAAATGAAAGGTAAATCACCGTCCACATGGGCACTACTGTAAAAGTGGTAGCTATTGCAGTGGGAGATGTTTATCTTTTGATAAGAATAAAATATGGATTTTAAGTAATTGTCTTTACATACCAAGTTTAGAAAGAACCTGATTTCAGTTTCTAAACTATTATAGATATTGTGTCTATTTTGATAACAAAGTTGTTATCAAGAAAAATAGGGAAGTTATCTATTCTGGTATGATGGTTGACAATTTATAATCCAATAACTCCCACGATGCAACAAATGGAAATTAGTAACACATCTTCTAATTTTAAGAGAAAGCAACCTTCGGAAATGAACCAATTATATCTTTGGCATCTAAAAGCTAGGTTATACTTGAGTAGGATTCATTGGTAGCTAATGAACTTTTGGGTTCATTGGTAGTGAAAATATTTCCAACCTGCGAGTCTTACTTGGAAGGAAAATAACCAAGAAGCTTTTAAGTCCAAGGGGTATGGAGTCAAAGATATGTTGAAATCGGTTCATTCTGATTTGTGTGATCCTATGACTATCCAGACAAGAGGTAGTATTGAATATTTTGTCTATTTTATAGACAACTATTCAAGATACAAATAAATTTACTTAATGTACCGCAAGACTAAGTACTTTGATTAGTTCAAAGAGTACAAGGTTGATGCGGAGAAATGTTAAAGTAAAAAGTCACTATGGAAGATCGTAGTGGCAAGTACCTCTTGAGAGATTTTAGGAGTCACTTATCAGTAGTTGGATTTCAATCCCAACTAACTGCATCTGGTACACCCCAACAGAATGGTGTAGTAGAAAGAAGGTAAAGGACTCTTATGGAATAATTAGATAGATGATGAGTTATTCAGAAAATTACCAAATTTGTTTTAAGGATAAAACTCTGAAAACGAAAGTGAACATAGTACCTTCCAAGTTAGAACTCTCTAATCATATAGAATTGCTGAATAGGCGTAAGCCTATTTTGAAGCATATTCGGATTCGGGTAATCCAGCACATATGTTAAAGAGAGATAATAATAAGTTGGATAGGAGTTCACTTGTTTGTTATCCTAGATAAACAAAAGTAGGTTTATAGTCTTAAAAATCAGAAGGTCATTGTTAGCATCAATGACTGATTTTAAAAGGACTATATAATGAACCACGTGCTCATAAGTAAATTTGTTCTTAAGGAAATAATAAAAGACATGTCTAATCTAATACCAACTGTACAAGATGAGATACCACAAGAAAACTGCAACACGTATCACAAATGATACACAATTACAGAAAATGCCTTGTCATAGTGGGAGGGTTGTTAAACAACCTTAAAAGATTCATGTTTTGGGAGAGTTTTTGAACTCGATCCCTGAAGGACATGAACCTAATCTCCGGACATATGACGAAGCACTCCAAGATAAATATGCAGCATCTTGACAAAGAGTAATGAATAATAGAATGAATATATGTAAAATCTGGAAGCTTGTAGAACCACCAAGTGGTGTAAAAGCCTTTGGGTGTAAAAGGTCTATAATAGGAAAAAAGAGGGATAGACAGGGAGGTAGAAACCTTCAAAGCAAGACTTGATGAAAAAGGAAACTTTTTTCACTGGTAGCCATGCTTAAGTCTATCCGGATTCTTTTATCTATTTGGCAAGTGGATGTCAAGACAGCATTCCTTAATGGAAGTCTTGAAGAAAGCATCCATATAAAGCAACCAGAAGGGTTCATTGCAAAGGGCTAAGAGCATCTTGTGTAAAGCTCAATCAGTCTATGGACTGAGGCAAAGCTTCAAGGTCTTGGAACATCCGGTTTATCAAAGTAATTCAGACCTATGGAATTATTTAGTAACCGGGTAAGTCTTGTGTATACAAAAGGTGTGATGGAAGCGTGGTGGTATTTCTTGTACTATACGTAGATAACATTTTTGGTAGTTGGAAACAATATCAAAATGTTGTCAGAAGTAAGGGTATGGTTGTCCAAACAATTCGATATAAAGGACTTGGGAGAATGAATATATTCTTGAGATCAAAGTAATAAGGGATAACAAGAAAAGAATATTTTACTTATCCCATGCTTCATACATCGGAAAAATCCTTGCTCGTTTTAAAGCATGCAAAACTCCAAGAAAGGTTTCTTACCTTTTCAGGATGGAGTAACTTTATCTAAAGATATGTCTCTGTAGACATCAAAGGAGATAAAGGAAATAAAGGCAGTTCTTTCTGCTGCCGGAAGCCTAATGAATGCTATGCACGAGATAAGAAATCTCTTTTGCCAAGGGCATAGTTGGCAGATATCAAAATAACTCGGACATTGGACTGCAGGAAAGCATATATTGAAGTACCTTAGAGGCACTAAAGATTATATGCTAGCTTACAAGCGATTAATTTGGTCCTCGTGGGTTGCATGGATTTTGACTTCCAATCGGATAGGGACAATAATAAGTCAACCTCGGGTTTTGTGTTTACTTTAGGAGGTAAAGTCATAACTATGGAAGAGTGATAAGCATAGGTGTTTTCTGGACTCCACCATAGAAGCTTAGTATATGGCAAGCCTCCGAGGTAGCTATAAAAGTGAATGACTCAATAATCTCAAGATAGACTTAGATATGATTTCGATTTATCCAAAGATTATTACAATTTATTGTAATAATATTCGTGCAGTAAAACTCAAGAAACCATAAGTCTATAAAGGCAAGTAAACACAATAGGCGCAAGTACCACCCAATACGAAATCGTATAAACGAGGAGAAGTTGTTCTCGCCTAGATGCATCGGTGATGACCTATAGATTCTTCCACCGAGGTCCTTAAGGCAAGAGCTTTTGATGGACATGTTGAAGGGTTAGGAATCGGATGTATGGCAGGGTATATACAGCTTAGTCTTTTAGTATAAGTGGGAGATTGTTAGAGTGTATACTAAAAGCCTAGCTTTTTATAAACATTTATATAAGAATCACATTGGTCAAATGTCTACATTTATGATAAATGTAGTTGTTCAATTAATTTATATTGTAGATAACATGGTGTGTGGTGTCACAGAGGATCATGTTATCAGTTCCTTATAAATTATAAACAGTAGCTCACGACTAAATGGAAAGGAACAAACCATTGGAAGGTCGTAGTGTAATTAGGTATCGTTTATCTTGATTGTATAATTACACTAGTACACTCTGAGTGTATTGAGTAGGACCATTTGAGGTCGTTTCTTTTATACTGACTTTATAAAAAAACAAAGACCTCGGTTATTATGGAAGTGTGTGCTCTTAATCCTAATATAATAACAAGCGTATATATTTAATATTTATTTCTTTAATTTATCAATGGGTGAGATTTAGTTCGATAAATCAATAAGCCCGATAAGTTGGGAAATGGTATCACTTATAGTGTGTGTTGTTGATTATAAAAGGAAACTGTGTCCTAGAGATACTAGGTTGATAATGTCCTCAAGAGGAGCTCATAAGGATTGTCATGTTAAACCCTGCAGGTGGACTTAGTCCGACATGATAATAAGGTTGAGTGGTACTACTCTTGGACTAAGATATTAATTAAATGAGTTGTCAGTAACTCACTTAATTAGTGGACATTCGATATCTTAAACACAGGGAGACTAACACACTCATAATAAGAAGGAGCCCAAAATGTAATTTGGGATTGGTGCGGTAGTTCAATAATAGTTCTCTAGTGGAATGAATTATTATTGATAAAATTAAGTTGTGTGTTCGGGGCGAACACGGGATGCTTAATTTTATCGGGAGACCAAAATCAATTCCTCCTCTCGGTCCCTATCGTAGCCTCTTATTTATAGAGTACTATACCCACCTATACCCACCTTCATACCCATGAGAAAGGGGCCAGCCAAGCTAGCTTGTGGTTCAAGCTAGGGCCGGCCAAGCCTTGGTTCATGGGTGGCCGGCCCTAGCTTGAACCCAAGCTTAGGTGGCCGGCCCCCATTAAATTAAAAAGAATTTTAATTTTAATTTTTATTATGTGGAAGATATAATTTATTACAGAGAATTAAAATTAAAATATCTCTCTTTAAAAAGATCTACAAAAAGATTAAAAGAAAGAGATTAGATCTCTTTCCTTATTTGTAGATTGGAAAGATATTTTATTTTTTCTCTCTGAAAAATTATTCACATGTTGAAAATTAAAATTATAGAAATTTCTTTTTATCAACCATGAAGGGATTTTAAAAGGAAATTTTATTTTTTAAAATTTCCAAAGACAAAAAAGGAAGTTTTAATTGTTGATTAAAATTATCCTATTTGTTCTAGATGAGGTGGCCGGCCACATACAATTAATTAGGAAAATTTATTTAATTTTTTATTAATTAATTGTTGTCAAGGAAAGTTTAGGAAAATTTATTATAAATAAATTTCCTTATTTGCCAAAGCCAAGGAATATAAAAGAAGGGGTAGGGGTGCCTTCATGGTGAACAACCTCTATTATTTTTCTCCCTCTTTGATTTTGGTGTGGTGGCCGGCCCTTCCCTTTCTCTCTTCTCCTCTTGTTGGCCGAAACCTATCTTCTTGGTGGAGCTTTTGTTTGTGGCCAGATCAAGGAAGGAGAAGAAGGAGAGAAAGCAAGTCTCATCTCTAGCATCCCTTGGAGCATTGGTGGTGGCCGAAATTATTCATCCTTGAAGAAAATTATTGTGGCCGGCCATCCTCTTCCTTTCTTCCTCTTTTGTGGTGGCCGAAACTTATCTCTTGCTTGGAGTTCTTGCGGTGGCCGGATACTACTTGGAGAAGAAGAAGAAGGAGGAGAGAAAGCTTGTATCCCTTGGAGCTTGGTTGGTGTTTTGTTCTTCGTCCTTGGTGAAGCTTCTTTGTGTTGGCCGAACCTAGCTAGGAGAAGAAGAAGGTGCTTGGTGGTTTCTCATCTCGGAAGATCGTTGCCCACACAACGTCCGAGGTTAGAAGAGGAATACTGTAGAAGATCAAGAGGTTTTTCTACAAGGTATAACTAGTAATTTTTCTTTCCGCATCATACTAGTTATTTATGGAAATAATACCAAATACAAGAGGCTTACGATTCTAGAATTTCGAATATGTTTTTCGATGTTGTGTTCTTTTGTTTTTTCTTTTCCTTGTGATTTGATTGTTCTTTTTGGTTAACCTAAAGTTATTTTAGGAAATTAAATATTAGCTTTCTATAAAAGGTTTTGTCTAGTCGGTGGTGGTTGCTCCCATATCCAAGAAGGCCGTGTGCCTCGCCACGTCAGTACTGGGAACCAATTATGGAAATTAATATTTAATGGAATTAATAACTTAAGGTGATTTGGGTTGAACGTGTTAAGTTCCGCAGGAGATCCAAGTCAAAACCTAAAAGAACAAATAGATTAAGTTTTGGATCAAACGTGTTAAGTTCCGCAGGCGATCCAAAATTTAATTTAAAAGAACACATGGTAGCTAGGAAAAGGTTCAGACCTTTGTACAAAATTTTTGTACAGTGGAACCTCTAGGTTTTCCGAGTAGCAACCAACAGGTCAGTCGTCGCGGTCTATGAGAAGGTAGTCTACCAATCTCTCTCATAAATGCATAAGATATAAAAGAATGTGAACTACCTGTATCAATTAACATATCAGCAGAAAATGCATAAAGTAAAACCGTACTACGGAAAACGGATCTGTCGACCCGCTGTTCATCCTCTCTGGTGACCGCGTGAACTCGTCCAGTATCTGACGGTGGTAGAGGCGGTAGCACTGCCAAAGGCTGCTGCGTCGAAGTCTGAGCCTGCCACTGAGTCGGTACTGGATACTAAGTCAGAGCTGGGGCTATGGGCTGCAGTATGTACTGAACTGGTGGCTGGGGCTGTAACTGATACTGCGCCGATGGCTGAGGCTACAACTGATACTGCCCCTGGGTCAGATACTGAGGTCCAGAAATAGAACTCTGGGACTCCATAAGGACACCGGAATGCTCCTTACCATGTATGCCATAAGCAACTGCTGCAGTGGAAGCTGTCCTCTGCTGGCGATGCGAAGATTGGCCTTTCGGCCCCCCTCGTTGAGTCGCGGACTGATCAGTCTGTCCTCCCGAAACAGAAATCCCGGAGGCTACCTGTTGAGACTTCAGCGCACAGTCTCGTCTCAAGTGCCCAGGTAGTTTGCAATAATAGCAAACTGGCTGTCCCAGGGTGCACGCAGAGGTGATGTGATCTCAGGATCCGCATCTGGTGTAGTAAGAGTCACCAGTGGACTGTTTCCGGTTCTGAGCAGACCGGAAGCGTCCAGATGAAGATCGTCCTGACTTCTGGTGTCGACCAGATGCCCGAGAAGTACCCTGACCTGTCTGAGTGCGACTGCTCTGCTGCTGTCCTGTGGCCTGTGGCTGCTGAATCTGTCCAGAAATCCGATCAGTCTGTTTTCTCTTCTTATCCGCATTTGCTCTCTGCTGAGCTGACTCAATCATAAGAGCCCTATCCAGTGCCTCTGTGTATGTAGCAATACCAAGACCGGCAATCTTCACCTGAAGATGTCCATCCAGTCCCTGGACAAACTGAAGCATACGAGATCTGTCATCGGCAACCAACTCAGGACAGAATTTAGCCAACCGATTAAATTCGGCATTATACTCCATCACTGAGCAGTTATTCTACCGAAGACTCAGAAAATCCTACCGATGTGTCATCTGATACGCACGAGAAAAATACTGACTCTCGAATGCCTCCCTAAATCTCGTCTAGGTAATATGTTGCACGCCTATAATCGAGCGCTGAGTGTCCCTCCAGATTTCTGCCTCGTCTCGTACCTCAAGTACGCAGTAGTAGGCATGACTGGAGGGGGTGCCGGGTATATTAAAGGTGATACCACTAGTGGTACAGTCGAGGTATGTACCTTTGAAGTCGGAACCGTCGGAGTCTTATAATTCGACGTGCCTATAATATCCTGACGAGTCTGTCCCTTACGGACAAGCTCGACCCGAGCAGATCTCTCCGGAGACTCTATCTCTAGAAAATCTATCGACCTCTTACGTGGATGATCACGTCTCGGTACCGGGACACGTGTATGTGTCATATCTGTAAACAAAATGTTACCCAGATATCACTACAGGTATAAAAATTATAAAATTATCTAAATTTACCTGTTTGCTGTTTGGAGATGTCCTGTTGCTGCTTAGCCCCCAAAAAGAACCTCATCAAAATACCTCGGAATTCTGAAACGAGAAAACCGACGGAATCCGTACAATCTGAAAATATTCAGATACGCTCGCAAACTCCAGAACACAAAAATATGAAATCGGAGCCAGGCTCTGATACCAAAAATATTGTCACGCCCCAGGTAGTCTCTGCCCGAAGAAATTTCGGCATCATCTCCCCTATACGGGTGACAATATGAATCCAGAATACATATATCTAAACCATCGGCCCACACGGCCGGAACAATACACACAAATAGAAACAATCGATCTTGAAGAAGTTCAAGATGCGAACAATAGCACTGAAGCCTCGATGGAAGTTGAACTAGAACCACAAAGTGTTGTGGATGATGTTGTTCCACAAGAAGTTGAGGAACAACAACCAGTTCAAGTAGACATACCTCTTCGCAGGTCTGATAGGGTGCGTTGTCAGCCTGAGAGATACTCATTTCTCTTGTCTGACTATGATGACGTTGTGCTCATAGAAGATGAGCCTACCACCTATCAGGAAGCTGTGATGAGACCAGATTCCGAGAAATGGCTAGAGGCCATGAGATCCGAAATGGAATCCATGTACACCAACCAAGTATGGACTTTGGTTGATCCACCTGAAGGGGTAAAACCCATTGGGTGTAAGTGGGTCTTTAAGAGAAAGACTGACATGGATGGACTTATCTATAAGGGTCGCTTGGTAGCTAAAGGTTTCAAGCAGATTCATGGTATTGACTATGATGAAACCTTTTCTCGATGGCGATGTTTAAGTCCATTCGGATCATGCTTGCTATTGCGACTTACCACGATTACGAGATCCGGCGGATGGACGTCAAACCGCGTTTCGAATGAAACCTACTCGAGGATGTGTACATGACACAACCCGAGGGTTTTGTAGATCCACATAATACTGGTAATGCAAGTCGCATAGGTCTATTTATGGACTAAAGTAAGCTTCGAGTGGAATCTTCGATTCGATGATGCAATCAAACAGTTTGGTTTCATCAAGAACGAAGATGAACCTTGTGTTTACAAGAAGGTTGTAGGGGATATAGTTGTCTTCCTCATATTGTATGTGGATGACATACTACTCATTGGAAGGACATCCCTATGCTTCATCAAGACTTGGCTAAGGAGTTGCTTCTCAATGAAGGACTTAGGTGAGGCATCCGGATTTTAGGATATAGATATATAGAGATAGATCTAAGAGATTGTTTGGCCTAAGTCGAGTACATACATTGACAAGGTACTCCTACGGTTTGCCATGCAGAACTCCAAGAAGAGATTTCTGCCGATGTCACATGGCGTGAGTCTTTTGAAGACTCAAGGTCCCTCTTCTAGAGAGAGAGAGACCATATGGATCAGATCCCTTATGCCTCAGCCATAGGATCTATCATGTACGCCATGTTATGTACTCGAGCATGACGAGCAGATACCAGTCAGATCCAGTGAAAGTCATGGATAGCGGTCAAGAATATTCTTAAGTACTTAAGAAGGACTAAAGAATATTTCTTGATATATGGAGGCAATGATGAGCTAGGCGTAAAGGGTTACGTGATGCTAGCTTCCTGACCACCGGATGACTATAGATCGCATCAAGTTCGTATTTTGCATTAATGGTGGTGCTGTGAGTGGAAGAGTTTGAAGCAGGATAGATGTCGATTCTACAACAGAGGTCGAGTATATTGCTAGCAGCAAAGAGGCAGTTTGGATTCGCAAGTTCATCACTGAACTTGGGGTGGTTCCTAGCATTGCTGACCCTATTGAGCTCTATTGTGACAACAATGGAGCTATAGCACAGGCGAAGGAACCTCGCTCACACCAGCGGACCAAACACATACTACAGCGCTTCCATCTCATTCGAGAGATCATCGAGAGAGGAGATGTGAAGATTTGCAGAGTACCTACAGAGGCTAACATCGCAGATCCCTAAACCAAGGCTTTGGCACAGAGGAAGCATGATGGTCACACTAGGTCATTTGGGCTTAGAGCCTACACTGATTGACACTAGTGCTAGTGGGAGATTGTTAGCTAGAGCCCTAGAGTCAATCATTTGATGATTGTATTTTGGACTTGTTGTATCATATTCTATATAAATAAAGATATTTGGTTTTTGGTTATTATACTTACTTGTATTGGTGCCAAATAAACTAAGTATAATAACGTCCTTGAGTAGACGGTTCTTACCTATATCAATCGGTTAGTTGAATCGATAGTGAGATGATATAGGGAACACTACTCTAAATCATTCCTAGTCGAGTATTAACATTCAGGGACAATGTTAATGCAATAAGACTAGCATGTAGGTTAACTCGATGACTTGATCTCACAAGTCATGGATATAGAGATATCAAGTTGACACATGGGTATGCATTAGAGAATGTATACTGAATGACCCGCCATGAGAAAGTATCATGGATCGTTATATGAGTGTCATATACTTTCTCATGTGGCTATTAGTATGACTACTAGTCCTTAGACCTGAAGTCACCATGGTTCCCTACATAAGGAGTTATGTACTTTAGTTTCGTCAAACGTCACCCGTAACTGGGTGGACTATAAAGGCGATTACTGGGTATGTAACAAATTATGCGGAGGGATGTGAGTGATGTAGATGGGATCTATCCCTCCTATATGACGGGAGTGACATCGGTATTCTTGATAGAGTGAGACCACGAAGTGCATGGCCATGCCCAAATGAGTCAATATAGGATATTGAGCTCATTTGATTTAGTGTGTCTACTTGGAGTTCAAGATTTAGATTGATTAGAGGATGACACGGTCTATGCCTCATATTGATCAATCTAGATGTCTAGGATAGAAGGACACTTGTCATATATTGTGAGGAGTCACAATTAGTAGTCACAAGGTAATGTTGGATCTCAACATTTCTTGTGACTTGGGTAGCAATGATGTATTGCTAGATGCCGCTCATTGCTTATGTTTCTAAAGGAGTTTAGAAACATTGCCAACGTTACAAGAACCTATTGGGTCACACACAAAGAACAAGTGGATGGAGATTAGGTTCATATGATGAACCAATTGGATTAGGTTCATATGATGCACCAAAGATTGGATTCGGATTAATTCAAATTAGATTTATTGAGTTAGACTCAATTAGATTCAATTGTTGAATGAGTCTAATTTAAATTTGATTCATTGAGTCAATTTATATTAATGAATTGAGATTCATTAGATTGAAATTGACTTGAATCAAAGGTTGGATTTAACTCAACAAGGAAGAAAAATTGGTCAATTTTGACTTGACCAAATGGGAAGTTGAAACATCAAGTTTGACTTGATGTATTACCACTTCATGGAAGATGACTCATCCTACATGGCAGCCACATCATCTCCAAGTTGTCAAGGAGGTTACAAATCCCATTTTCATTTAATGTGGCCGACCACATTAAATGGAATGGGAGTTACATGTGTGGCCGGCCACATTTTTGTGATGTGTGTTTTTATTTGTGGCAATTAAGTGTGGTTAATTGCTTCATCTTCTTCCTTAGTCTTTTCTTCCTCCTTCTCTTGCTGTTGCCGTGAGCTTTCATCAAGGGTGAAGGTGTGTGAGTTGTGTTCCAAAAGAATAAGGGAAGGTGAAGGTTACAAAGGAGGATACTACTAGTGAGTGTATAAGATTCCTTTTGCTTTCTCTCTTCTCTCTCTTTCAAATCCTACCCGAGAGCCCTAGAAAGTGCTAGCACACTTGGGGTGCTCTCTTCTCCATCCTTGAGTGTTAGAGAACACTTCTTGTTCGTGTGGATATCACTAGAGAGTTGTCTACGTTGACAACTTCGAGATCCGGCGTACATTGGACTTGCGGGATTTGCGAGGGCACGCTTCAAAGGTATAAAATGTTTTCCCTTTGTAGATCTACTGTAGATCGACGTTTAAAACTCGTACTCGTATTTTCGAAAGTTTTTTTCGCACGGATCCAATGGCTAGGGGGTTTCGGGGTTTCCGCGACGCGAAAAAGCGATTTTTGCGGCCCGAAAAATCCAACATCTTCTGCCTCTAGTCAATTCAGATTTTCTCCTTGACCCTTAGATTCACATTTCCTTTCCTTGACTGAGATCTTCCCTAATCTTGCTCCCAATTTATCAACTTTTTTCTTTTTTTTTTCACGTATATTTAAGGGAAATCTAAAGCCTTGTACTATAATGCTTTCCATAAACTATCTATTAGCAAATTTGCACTGCTAAAAAAACTAAATACTTAAAGCAAATCTGCACTGCTAAAGAAACTAAATACTTAAAGTAAATCTAATGGAAATTGCTACTGTAAACCCAAAACCATAATTGTTCTTCACACTATGTACACTAGTTCAAAGCTTATACCTTTATAAAGCATCAGAAATCCTTAAACATGATATATCCGAACTCTACACTAATTCCTTATGGAAACATGCACTGTTCGGAAATCCAAATGAATTCACAAGAAATCTTACTTCAATCCATAAACCTAACTACCCATGCCATGTCCAACAGGAGAAGGACTCAACACCTACAATGAAAAGTTCAAGCAACCTTACTATCCTTTCAAATTCCCGGAACCCAGTATGAATCGTGAATTCCCTTCTAAATCAGATCCGATGTCTAGCAACAGCAACAGAAAACAAGATAAAATAAACTACAATACTTATACTTTTATAGAGCAACAGAATCTTAAATCTTGCTACAACAGAACTTAAGAGGAAGGAAACCAAGAACGCATGCTACCCTTAAACTTCTAGCTATCCCAGTGCTGTACACTATAATCCGAAAGCAAAGAAAACAAATCGAAGCTCAGAACTACTCCTACTGCAGGTGAGTAGCAACTCACAGCGTGTTCTTGGATTCAAACCGAGAAGAAAGGAAGGTTCTAGGGTTCGGACAACTCAAATTCCTGCTCTTCTTCGTGCTCACAGCTTCTCCTCGACGAGAAGTGGAGAAAACCCCTCAGAGAACTTTGGTCGGCCGCCGGAAAACAAAGCCCTAGCTCGGCTTCATTTCCGCTCGAGAAGAAGTCGCGCCGACGCCGCGTGAGGAGAGGAGGAAAATTAGGGCTCGGGAAAACTTTCCCCTCTTTTTGTAACTAGGGTTTTTTTTATTATCAACTATTGCTTAAGAATATTTCACACCTTACCTTTTCATGAAATACTCGTGGAACAGTTGGTTGGCTACGTTCTGTTTAAGGCTCGGCTCGTGGGTTCAAATCTAAGCTGCAATCCATTTTCTTCCTATTATTTCTTGTTATTAGCTTCTACTACTTAAATAAAATTCTTCCTTTATTTAATTAAGTAACAACTGCTTGCCCACCTGGTTAGCTGGATTTTGACCGAGTCTAAGGTCTCGGGTTCGAATCTAGGCTTGGATAATTTTTTGTCAAAACTTTCTTTTAGTAAAAATACCAAATGACCTCCAAAAATTACATAAAAATACTCTAAAAATCTATAGAATTTTTCTATAGCATTTTAAAATATTTTTGAATTATTTTTGGGGCTCAAAATGAGGAAATTTGGGTTGTTACAGACCCTCCGACGCTTAAGTTAGAAACAAAAGTGAGAAGAGGAATCGAAAATAATAGGGATAAAGATGAATCTTGCCTTTCTTCATACCTAGCATATTTTTTTATACCTTTCTTAGTGACCTTCCATCTTCCCCTATTTAATGATATTAATTACCGACAGAAGACATCTTTGTCTTGTCTTCTTCACATTCAATGATAGATGAAGTGTTTTCTTTTGTTTTCTCTTCCCCTTATTAAATATCTCAGTATTTTCCTCTTTTATTATTTTATCGGTTTATTACTAATATGTACGATGCTAATACCACACCTAAGTCGGACGGGTGGTCTGCTCGGTCCACTCTCCTGCCGACCGGGTTGATCAGACACTGGTTCATCCAGATGGCCGACTGAACAGTGGTTCCTCCGATCGGTCGATGTAACCACTTCCCACTCGGGTCATGCGGACGAGCCTTGCTTACGCCATAGTGTTGACTGTTTTGACTTTAACCTACACTGTGGCAATTGACCTGTGTCAGGTAGGCTCCTCCTTATCGTCGCATCAGACATCATATGGAAATTAGCCTCATGGCCTAAGCAAACAGTATCCTACGCCGACAAGCTTGAATTTGTGAAGACGGTACTATAAGCTATCAAATGTTTTTGACTTTCTATTTTACCGATCCCTTGTGCAGCGATTAATAAGTTATGTGGGATATGCCGATCTTTTATATGGTCCATCAAGCATCCACCTATCTCTTGATCCACCATATGTTTGGCAGAGGAAGAAGGAGACTATGGACTATGAGATCTATGCGCCTAGAATTCTACATTGCTGTCCAAATCATCATGGAACATTCAATGGAAAGGCTATTTGGCTGCGTTGGGGTTCATCACCGATACCTCCAACACACTAATCTATGAAGTTGGCAAGCCAAACAAGCATATTTGCCCCTCATCAAACGATTATTACATATCAAAAATGCGATTCATCAACAAGCTATCGCTGTCTAACAGGGAGCGGCAATTCTATCTGTATGGTTTGATGGTGAACTGCGAAGTGACTCTTTCATACCTCGGAGTGACAAAAAGCAGTGGACATTAGTAGTGTGAAAGCCTTACCTCGTGCTGAAACACCAATTCTCAGTTTGATTCCTTGCAAACCGACGGATATACACAAAGGATAACAGACCGTATGTGGATTGCAAAACCTGGCCGCTTTGCCCATGGGAGGATGAGACCCTAGACCACCTATTCTTTAGTTGCATCATCAGTAAAGATCTATTAGATATGATCAAAACTCAAAAGTTGGCTACATATCAGCCATGCCATGGCACCTCGTAGCTATTGTTTGTGAAGGCTCGCTACTTGGGATATCTTGTATGGTGTATATTGTTTGACAATGGCGCAATGAGTGTCGAGGGATATGTACCGAATGTGAGAAAATGTTTAGAAAGATCCAAACATATGTTTTCCAATTTTTTAGTGGCTACCATGTAAGACATTGATTCATAATACCAATCACTTTCATCCAAAAAACAAAAAAGGGAAGAGTGGATAAAGTGGCCTTAGGAGGTGTCAAAAGACAACATTTAACCAACAGAGAATCGATGAAGATAGAAACATTCTAGAGTGGAAGGAAGACTGTGAACACAAAACGTCAGCGTGCCCTAAATAAATGCTTTCAATTTACTTCGAGTGCAGTTGTAGCCAACCTCTTCCGACTGAGAGGAAAAAAAAGAAAGTAAGGTCTGATTTTTTATTTATTATCAAAATATAAAATATTAATTATCAAATACTAAAAATTAAAATTTTAAGTTATTGTATTACATAAATTTTACATTTTTTATTTATTTTCTTTTATCATGGATGCGCCAATCTAAAATTTATTTTCACTTTAGTTTTCTTTTCAAATTTATTTCTTTTTTATATTATTTATTTCCTAACTTATATTAGTTACTCATCTTACCTTTCATTTCCCGGTACAATGAACTTGTTATAGCGATAATGCATTCTAAAGAAAATTGAGAAATGGTGCAGTGATTGCGCAACTAAGCATAAATCAACTAGAGATTTTTTTAAAGGAATGTTAGAGTTAATTACTAACATTGTTTCAAAAGAATGCTGACTTATGAATCATAAGATGCCCTCTGTTAAAGAGATACATCATAAGTTGTTATTGAAGGATTAAGTTTAGTAAATACGTGAATTAACAACACATAATAATTATCATTAAGAATTAAATCTCATTAAATGATCTAATGCATAGTACATAAAAGGGGGTTTAAGTTACAGATGTAGATTACATGTATAGATTCAATAATCCAGTTCCTTAATATTAATACGTTGTTAACAAGTTATGCACTTTTATGGTGGATGGTCCTTGCAGGATGAACCGGGGTATAAGAGGAGAGGATTTTGATTTCAACAGGCATGTTGAAATCTGAATTCTTTTTCTTATTCGTCTATTCTCTTCTCCATTGAGATGAGAACTTTGTTTGTTGTTCATTCCTACATAAGACTCCATTGCATTTGTAGGAACTCCTCTAGCAACAAGTAAGGAACAATGACATTGGCTCTCAATTCAGGTCATCCCTTTGGTTTTTCATTGCATTTGATTTCTAATTTTGTCGTATTGATGATGATAATTAGATCTTTGTCGATGCATCATTTGGTTGTGTTCGATGTATCATATTACTTTCAATTGTTATCAAAGTTTAGGATTAACTTATTATCATCTTTATGGTGTAAGGATTAGATTTCAACGATTTGATATGTATCATCGATTTTGCAATGATTCCACTTTAGAGTTGCGAATGGATATATATCCGTCGTATCTAGCATCAAATAGCCTAGGATTTAACTTAGATTTTGAATTTTTCATGTCATTTTGCGAAGATAATGAAGAACGACGGTGGATTAGGGTTTTTGCATCGCCATTCTCATGCAAATAATGTACACGCGAGCAATAGAAATTGAATTTAGCGACTAGTGGATATGTGTGAATCATGCATATTTTTTCAATATCATTTAGCATACATTTATTGTATTACATGAGCATATTTTGCATAAACTCTCAGCTTGCATTCTTTTTATCTTTTTTAATTCAGATGATTGCACTTTTGAGTATTTTATTTATAGGACGTGAAGATCTTGGTATTGGAGCTTGTTTAGAGATGAAAACCTAAAGGAGCAACATTGCAATATGATACACAGCCTACCTATGGCACCCGCCACAACTTGCCTATGGCACTGGCCACAGCCTGCCTGTGGCACCTGCCACAGCCTTCTTGTTGCACCTGCCACTGTCTGCCCGTTGCACCTTCCACGATCGTGTATCATCCTTGGAGGTAGAATGGGCATCAGAGCATCAACCATGATGTGCAACAAGGAACACGATCAACCTGTGCCACCTGCCACAATTATGTTTCATTAGATGCCTTGATGAAATTTTTTTTGGCACGATCCATGACCAGCCCGTGGTGCCTACTACTACCATGGATCGCTAGAGTATGATGGCGATGCCTCTCAGAAATTTAGGAAAGTTCATTGTATTTAGGTTTGTTATATTTTGGAAGTTATAAAGGCAAGAAGGGGGAACTGGTTTGAGGCATCATGGGATTCTCTTGATAGGAGACCCCAAAAGAGAGCAGTTTTCGAAGAGACCTAAGGAGCCTAGAGATTCCGCTTGCTAAGGAACATGTGGAAATCATCCAGAGATATTACTGACATCTACAAACAGAGTTTTTTTTCTACACATTAATCTTATTTTTGAGTTGTAGAATGTTTTTAATGATATCTTTGGTGAGACCGAGTGGGTAGGACTGTGACAACCGTGCACTCTGACATCACTACCCCTGATGAGTGACCGAGTGGACGGGATGCTGTCGGAGTACACCTATCCTCTTACCCCAAATCATAAATGGGGGAGCTCAATGCTCTCATCTCCCGGTACACGATGACGGGGAGGAATCTCTGTCGGCTACCACGCTGCGTCACACTACCCATGAGCGGACCAACGAAGCCAAATAAAGTCCAACGCCTGCCAGCTACCACGCTGCTACACTAAACCAGCGGAGCCAAACAGGGCAGAACTGTCTGCTGGCTACCACGCTGAGTCACCAGACCAACGAAGCCAAACAGCAGAACTGCACACACCTGTCTGATCTACCACTAACCCATGAGTGGTGGTGTGTACAGATACATGTAACTGGCGATGTGCTCGACAATAATGGAGCAGACTATCACACAGCATGCAATCATGCGAGATGTTGCATGACACTAAACATGGCAATATCCTGAACAGCATAACAATATCCATATATAAATATAAAATGTGTGCCATAGGATAATGAATCAAATCAAAGGTACACCGATAAGATAAGATATCAAAAACCCTAGGTCCTCAACATAATATATAACATGATTGTGTCACTACCTCTATAAGCATGTATGATCAGGTAAATACTAACATGATGTGCATAACAGTAAACAAACAAGCATGTAACAGGTCGGGTAGTGATCAACCGAAGCAAATGAGAAACACAATCATTGCTATATGTTAAAAACATTATTATGCATATCAAATGACATAAAGTCAAAGTACCCACCTCCAATAGAAAGGATCGTATCAGAAATAGATCCCTCGTCGAGACACCGTCTCGAATCAACCTCCTGTAATCACATGTTACAACTAATTATATCATTAAATCAAAATGACCAAATCCTAAACTTATTAGAAATAAATCATAGTGAATCAACCCATTAGATCCACATCCCCTTCACAATTCACCACATATCCCTAATCAACCGACACATGAATAATCATCTAACACAATCAAATACACTATGATCTACAACTAAGCAAATACTTAATCCATAGACCACATCATCTCAATACGTATCAAAATTCCCACTCCTTACCTAAATGCACAGCCACTGGTTTGTACTGGAATCAAAGAGTTGCTGGCTGGAATTGCTGCCGTTAAGGGTTCTTCACTGTTCGGATAAGATGAAATCAAGATCGATAACCAATTAAGCAACAATCCTAATCAACAACCGAAGCTTACCTCACTGATGTCTTGTTTGGATCCGGCAGCAAGAAGAAACCTAGGGCACGGCGTGGAGAAGGCCAGCGCCAGCGATCCGGTGGAAATCAGTCGGTTCCCCCCCTCATTGAGATGGCTAGGGTAAAGTGGCGGCACCTGGTGCGGCTCGGGAAGGAGGAGAGGCCGGCGCTAGGACTAAGGAGAAGAGGAGAAGAAGCTCGACGTCGGTGCTGCTCCGTGCGGCGCCAGCGGTGGAGTGATGCGATGGAAAAAGGCGACGGCTCGGGTGGAAGAAGAGGAATCGGGAAGGGCGAAGGAAGAGGCGATCGACTTCGGGCAGAGAAGGCGTCGGGAAGGAAGGAGTCGGCTAGGGCACTCGAGATGGAGGAAGAGGAGAAGGAAGTGAATCGGCAAGGGAAAAGTAGGGAACCACCGAGTGCGGTTAGGGCACAGCTCGGGCGCGGCGGGGTGTCGGGCACGCGGGATTCGGCGAGAAAGGTAAAATGAGAAATAGAAATAAAAAGAAATGGGAAAGGAAATTATAAATATAACCATTTCCTCGCTTAAATGAGTAACCTAAACAGGCTTTCCCCGCCCCGTTTTTATCCCCGTAAACTCGTCCATACGAGCTCCGAAAAATTCCCGGAAAACTCCTAAAAATTTCGAAAAATTCCCTCATCATTATTCCCCATTTTTCCGGTATTTTACACCTGACCCTTCTTTTATATGATGCTCGGGGCGCCTGGATCCCTTTCAGGCGCCCTGGTGTGACGTAGCAGTCCCAACCAGCGAGCTCCAGTTGTCGACGACGCGAACTGGATAAAACTTGCCTTCGGGCGCCCGGATCCCCTCTGGGCGGTCGGACCACCTTTCTCCAGAAAACTCCTTCTTCTGCAAGACAAGGTTAATCCGAGACAAATATATAATGTATATTCTGCAAAACAAAGTATTAGCACAGCTTATAACTTTAACATAAAGAATATGACTTAGATTCCGTCTTTCCGAGACCGAAATCTAGTCATGATCTCGACTTAAATATCCGAAATGGATCTAAGCCGGATCGACGCCTAATGTTCCCTTCCCGGGAACGCGTCCTCACAGTCACTCCCTTCCAGTGACTTACCTTTACTCACCTGCCAGACGTCCGGTCAGCCCTTCGACCCGTCTGGACTTCTCGCCAGCTATCCGGTCAACCTGTCGACCTAGCTGGACTTCATGCCAAGCGTCTGGTCAGGCCGTCGACCCGCTTGGACTTCTCGCCAGCTATCCGGTCGGCCCGTTGACCTAGCTGGGCTTCGTGCCAGACATCTGGTCAGCCCGTCGACCTGTCTGAACTTCGCCTGCACACTCGATCAGAGTGTTAGACAATGACAAACCTAACTTAACCTAATTTGTCATTCATCAAAATCTGAGTTAGACCGTTAGTGCTAACCGCACCAACAATCTCCCCCTTTTTGATGGAATGACAACCTGGTTAAGTTAGTGAAGAAAATATGCAAAAAAAAAAAAAAAAAACAAGCATTGTTTTTAAGGTTTAAGTTAGTTCTTAAATTAGACATTTTGTTGCTCTAACTTAATCACCTATCCCTCTCCCTTTGGCATTCATCAAATAAGGACATAAGTTAAGTAACCAATACAGAATTCAGACAGAGTAAAAGTTGTAAGAAATGATGTCAAGATAGCTTGGGGGAGTTTTAAATTTTAACACATAGTAATTTAGTAACATAACTTAGTATATTTTGAGTACTTATTTTTGCAAAATTAAATGAATTTGCAAACTGAAAGAGAAAGTTTTTAAAAGCTAATTTTCAAGTAGAAGTTTAGATAGTCTAATTTTCAAACATAAGTATTTTAAGTTCCAAAAGAAATTTTAAAATTTCAAAATAAGTTTCAACTTTGAAACACTTTACTAACAAGAGTTTTCAAAACCAAAAGTTTCAAGATCAAGGTTTAAAATTTCAAAATAAATTTCAACTTTGAAACAATTTTCAAACATGAGTTTTCAAAACCAAAGTTTCAAGATCAAGTTTTAAATTTTCAAGATAAGTTTCAGCTTTGAAACAATTTTTAAACATGAGTTTTCAAAACCAAAATTTCAAAACTAAGTTTGAAAAAAAAATAATCTAATTTTCAAAACTAATTAAAACTTGGTTTGCAAAAAGAATCAATTTTCAACCACTTAGTTTATAAGATCCAATTTAAAAGCTTAGTTTTATAAAAGCTAGTTTTAAAAAATAGATTTTATTAGATTTCCAAGGATCATATTTAAAAACGTTTTTAAGAGGAGTCATTACTTTTAAATCGGAGAAAATAATTTTGGTATAAGTATGAAAATAAGTTGATTTAATCCTCCCCCTAAACTTGACATTTAAAATAAAGTTTTTGAAAATATTTGCTAAGAATATTTAATATAAGATTTTCAAAATAATTTTTTTTAAAAATAAATTGAGGTATAATTTTCTAAAGAGATTTTAAAGAGAAAAAAATAACACTTAAGGAGATTAAAAAATAAACCTCCCCCTGAATTTGAGGAGGGTAGATCCTCTGGACTACTTTTTGTGGTCCAGGGAATGGTCCCTAAACATCCATTAGTGGAATACATGGTCCCCACTTATAAAATAGGTGGAGACCATTCATCCCCACCAATACATGTCTAGGGACCATCCCCTGGACCACAGAAAACGGTCCAAAGGATCCGGGCTCGAATTTGAGACTCCTTTAAATTTATTACAATCCCTTAATTTATTAATCTTCCTTATTTTATTATCCCCCTTAATATAATGCTAAGGTTTGGGTGTATTAAAATTTAAAGCCCTAACACATTTTTCTATCTAAGTGTTCGAGGGGATTTAGTAACACATAATTATCTCTGTATCCTTGGTATAATTATTTATTT